>NC_072768.1:32984778-33284778 GCF_022539595.1 Amphiprion ocellaris
ATGGGAGGAGCTAAATCAGGCTCACCTGTGAGGGGAACAAACCAACATGGAGGAGAACAGAATGAAGAGGGAGAAGGGGAAAAAAAGAGGCAATATCTGCAAGACTGATCCAAATTTATGCTCACCTGTGCTTTAGAATTATGAGTATAAAAATAAACTGAGTGGATCTGAAACCAAGAATCATGTGGGTTTGTGGAAGTTTCCTGGATAATGAGGAACTATGAGCTGATCCCAGGAGAAGAGCTGCATTTTAGTTCATTCAAACACCTGTTCAACCTGCTTGCATTAAGGTGGATTTCTGGATTTTTGTTGCATTTTTGTTAAGGTAAGACTCATTAATTAACAAATCTTCATGCTTCTCCTCTTCTCTTATGCATTTTGATCATCTCACAGCCTTTTCTTGCTTTGTTAATTAAGAAACGTTTGATTTTTTAAAAAATTTCTATTGATTTCTGGTATCAGGCTTTTAATTTGTTGATTTAATGGGCTTTTAAATTTTACATTGCTTTTAGAGATTCTTCTGTTTTTGATTGTTATTTGGGTTGAATATAAGCAGGTTTAAATTATGAAACTGAATTAATTTGTCTCTTTTCCTTGTACTTGGTACGTTTTTGTTGCCAGAGCTGGAGCCAATTGCTCTAATTTGTGACAGGTTGAGTGTTTTAGTCTTCTTGTCTGGTGTCCAAGTACTTTTTGAATATTAGGGATACTTCTAAGCTTTGTTTTTGTTTGTTTTTGGTGGTAAAAGAGGGAAGCTACCCAGTATTAGGAAGATAGGGTTATGGTTAATCTTCTTTAACACATGGTAAGTCCTAGTTGTTTCTGTTGTGAATAATGAAACTCCACCATGATGAAGGTTTGCATCCACTTCTGTCCCTACTTTAATTCAATAATAATGCTTCAGTAGCTGCTGTTTAGTCTTTGCACAGAGTCTAGTACTTCAGCAGCAGCTGTACAAAGGAAAGCAATCGAAAAACTGACTGAAAAACTGACTTGGAAGCTGTGAAAATATAACTGGAAAACAGATTTGACCGTTTGTGTGCTACTGGAGTAATTTAAAAGAGTGGAAATCATGAATCACTTTGCTTATTGATGTATTTTTCTTCAATTCAATGATTTGTTGTCATTGTGAGCGTTGATGGGACTTGGAAACACCCTCACAATTTAATCAATTGTGTCTTGTATTATTTCTGACGGATAAGTCTCAGTAAGTCCACAGTGGTCCATTTGTAGTAGGATCACAATCATGTGATCGTCAGCAGGCAGCTGACATAGTGTTCATATGTTGTCATAGTTACAGTGACACCGTGCCGCTATTTCGTAATGATACAGAAATCTTTAACAAATCCGTGGATCCAGACTATAAGCCGCATCACTGCCAAAATCTAATCACTTGGTCCTTGTGTCATTTCTGACCTTCAGTGAAAATTTCATCCAAATCCGTTTGTCCGTTTTTGAGTAACGTTACTAACAGACAGACAAACCAATGGCCATCATCACAAAACACTATCGTTACTCTACCATGTTCTTTGGTGGAGTAATGATAATGTTTAGTGTATATAATCGTACATGTCAACTTAGAGAAAATATCTGAAAGTTCAATGGAAATTTCACTTTTTCTTTTTTTCCCGTTTCCGCTTTTGACTAATGTTGTGAAATGACTGACAGACAGACAGACAGACAGACAGACAGACAGACAGACAGACAGACAGACAGACAGACAGACAGACAGACAGACAGACAGACAGACAGACAGACAGACAGACAGACAGACAGACAGACAGACAGACAGACAGACAGACAGACGCCGATCATCGCTCTGCCACATTCCTTGGCGGAGTAACAATAAAATAGCACCAAACAGAAATAAATCTTGTGATTTTCACCTTTCTGATGGTCCTTGAACTCATCATTTCTGACCTGCAGTGCTGCCACGAAGTATATTTAAATCTGAGCTTAAAATTGTGATATTTCATCAAAAACACTTTATTCTATGTGTCAGATTTTTAAAAAATAAAATAAAATCTCCAAAAATGAAGCATTTTTAGTAACCAGACGCTGTAAAGAGCTAAAAATTGGTGCAGCTGTTGAGTTTTCAGTGACTCAGCCGCTAACAACAGTCATGTGATAAAAATTCAGGGACTCTTCAGTTAAACTGCAGGTTGTTTATGCAGAGCAGAGAGGTGACAGGTACAGGAACAAATTAAAAGGAAAGTTGTAGAGAAACTGTTTCACCCACTATTGGTAACACAGTAGGGTCTTAGAAATATGCTGTTCATATCGATTTCAGTTTTGTTTTTTAATTTTTTGCAAAATAATTTTTTTTTTTTATGCTTTACGGCATTACAGCTGTGTTATATTGCACCCAAGGCATTTCTGAGTTCTTTCCACTTGTAGACAGAGTTGTGATGTTTCCATGGAGGTTCAGGACTTGATTATGTGATTAAAATGAGCCCACAGTGAGCAAAAATGTGACAGGAATTTTTTGAAAAACAGCTCAGAAGCTGCTTGGAGTTCAGGGGTGACTCATATTTCTCAGGCAGGAGAGGATCTAAAGTTTTACATTTGAATAATCTCAGTGTTTTACAGAATGAGGAAGGACAGTCAGAAAAGCAGGGGTCAGAAATCCAACTTATTATATGTGGATTTATTTTTTTTTTTAGAATTCTTATGCGATTGTTGGACTCATGTTGGACAGTTTTCTTTAGGAAATAAATTACAAAGAAGACATCGTTTAAAATAAAAATAGCAGCAGCAGCAGTAAAGAAGGCACTGAAAAACCCACTAAAGCTAGGTTTTCAGTTAAAAACAACATCAAAAATAGGTCAAAATCAAAGCAGTAGAACCAGAGAGATTTTCTTTTTATTCCACACATTTGTCCTCCAAAATCTGGTGCTTCCATTTACCCACAATGCAACCTGACTGTTGACATTGTTTTTGATGTTTTAGGTTTAGCTAATGTAGCTTTCACCCACTAACCTCAGGCAGATATTAGAAAAGTGCAGCAGAAATCTAGTAAATTCAACTTCTTTCTTACTCCGAAACCCCCTACATCTCATATATCTAATATATCAAGAAATCTGCCAAAATAAATCTTGCATACAACGTTTTTATTATACTTCCCCCCCCTCAAATATGCAAAACTAGCACCTGTAAACAGACTTTAAGGTTATTATTTATTTATTCATTGCAATAATTACTTACTAATTTGTTTTTTAAAAAAAAGAATGAATTAATGGCAATATACCAGTTATTACAGTTTACTATATTGGATGACAGTTGAATCACCCCAACGTGTAGATTTATGTAAAAACTTAAAGCAATAATGCCTCTTCGTTAGTATGCAAACGGTTCATTTAGTCTCCTGCCACACTCGGCAGTGCAGTAGGTGAGGGTGACGGGTGAGGATGAAGGGGGGAGGAGAGTCGGTGTGAGGATCAGGGTGGGAAGAAAGGGGGAGTTTCAGCGTGTCATGGGAGCCGGTGATGAATAGCTGACATCGGAGCAGAGGGACCAGAACACTGTCAAACTGTCACAGCACTCCCACTCACACGCAGGGAATGCTAATTAGCTAAGTGTGTGTGTGTGTGTGTGTGCATGTGTGTGTGTGTGTGTGTGTGTGTGTGTGTGAATCAGTCATCACAAAGCAAATCCTGATAAAACCTGCAAAGATTTGATGGCACCTGATGTTGTCCTGAGACCGTGTTAAACCTGGTAGTCGGATGTGACTCACAGTTTGACTCCATTTAAGGACAATTCTTCAGGTGTTTCATGTGTCACTGTAAATGCCCCCAACCCCCCCTCAACACACACACACACACACTATTTTTAAATAGGTTCAGGTTTTCCAAAAGGTGGAAGATTTTAATTGCAAAATCTGAGGTTTTACTCGTCTAACGCAGAAATCAATGTGAGCAGGGTGACTTCAGACTTGCTGCAGTTATTTTACTTGTATAAATCTACATTTCTCAGTGTTGTGTTTGAATTTTTGAAACTTTAGGCAACATAGAAGATACTAATGTGCACTCAAAAAGTGGAAAAATGGGTGAATCTGATGACAAATGCGTTCAGCTGCAAGCGATTCTAACTGGAACTTCCTCCAGTCATTTCTCAACAACTTTTATGAAACACTTGACTAACACTGTCTTATAAAAGTATATGTATAAAATAAATATATGTAATTTTTTGTGTGTCTGGACCAGATGTCTCTTCGTCGGCTCCAGCTGGTACAAAACGCTGCTGCCCGGCTTCTAACAGGGACAAAGAAACAGGAGCACATCACTCCAGTTTTAGCCTCACTCCACTGGCTTCCTGTCTATTTTAGAATTGTTTTTAAGATTCTACTGTCTGTTTTTAAGGTGTTAAATGGGTTGTCACCTTCTTTTTTGTCCAAGGTTTTAACTGTCCATGCTCCGGTTTTGTCCCTGAGATCGGCCAATCAGATGGTCCTTGAAGTTCCTGGGTCCAGGCTCAGAAACAGAGGTGACCAAGCCTTTTCTGCAGCTGCTCCCAGTCTGTGGAACCACTTACTTGTCCAGATTAGAACCGTTCCGTCTCTTGATACTTGCAAGTGCCTACAGAATAACAATACAGTGTTCCATCAAAAAATAGATATAAAAAGGTTTAAGTTTTTTAAAAGGTACTACATTTTCATTGCTATATTTGAGGTTTTCTTAGTCTTCTGTGGTTTTAACAAACACAGAATTAACAAAGAAGCTGATTGGAGCACAGTGACATTAATTTTACAGTTTTCTTTTACTTGTCTTAATGCACATTTCACAGTGTTATTTGCTTTTTTAAAACTGTACACAACACAGAGGATACTAATGTACACTAAAAAGTGTAAAAAGCCTGAAAAACTTCTTTTCATTGCTCTGTGATCCTAACTGGGACTTAAAAACTGATTTCCTGTTGTCATTTCTTGACAATTTCTATGAAACACTTGACTAACACTATCCTATACAAGTACATATTTACAATAAAGCTACATAGTTTTGCATTGCATTACTGGAATCCTTTTAGCTTCAACGTGTGCGTTTTTTATCAATGGAAAATGGAAAAAAAAGAACTAACAATATGAACTTAGAATTGCTGCGTAATTATGAAAAATTAGAAGTTTAAACTGGATTCTTATTCCAAAACATGTTTCTCCTTGAAAACAAACCAGTCATACAGTGTCACAGTAAACAGCACACCAAAAAAAATATTTAAATAGGTTTATGCTTTCCAAAAGGTGCAAAATCTGAGATTCAATTGTCTTCTGCAGTGGTAATAAACGCAAAACTAATAAAGAAATCGATGTGAGCAGAGTGATTTCTGACATTTTGCAGTTTTTTTACTTGTGGTAATGCACAATTTTTAGTGATGTCTTTGTTTTTTTGAAAACTTCACACAGCACAGAAGGAACTAATGTGTACTAGAAAGTGAAGGAAGTGTATTGCATCACTGGAATCCTTTCATCTCCATGTTTGTCCCTTTAAATCGATGCAAAATCATGAAAAAAGGATTCCAAAACTTGTTTCACCTTTGAAAACAAAACAAAACAATAGCATCACAGTAAACAACAAACAAAAGAATTTAAATGTGTTAAAGTTTTAGAAAAGTTGCAGGATTTCCATTGCAAAATCCAATTAAATATGAGGTTGAGCATTAAAATTGTTCTGTGTACATTCTTTTCCATCATAACAGAAACTCTAGAGCACTTAATGCCACTTAAAACAATATAATATAATATGAGTATAAATTAGAATATCTGGATGCATGAAGTAAATTTACATTTCTATATATATAGTTCTGCATCACTGGAACTCTTGTAGCTCCATGCTACATCCTTGGAATTAATGCAAAATCCTCCTTTAAAACACAGGAAAATCATATAAACAATCCACTCTTTGCTCTACATTTGATTATGGAGATATTGTGCATGTTGCTGCCACAACCTGCTGTGAGGTAAATGAGAAGGTTGGATGGTCATCAGTGGGATCTAGAAGGCATCAGCAAATCTGTGTGTTCTTTTATAAAGTCTTACTGTCAGAAATACCCAGAATATAGTTCAGAGTTGCTATCAGTGACACCAGATCACAGGAGAGGTTCTCTTTGAGAGGCTGGCTTCTGGTACTTTGCACCTTCCTGCTGGATGCTGGAGACATTTATTCATCTGGGAAACTTTGAAGCTTCACAGACTCAGTCTAGTAGTGTTTGTGAGTGTTAATAAATGTGGCTGTGTGTTTTGGATGGTTGCTTGGTGCTTTTATTGTGTGATGTGTATTTGTAGTTTGTTCTTTGGACTCTGTTTCAAAAGGGATCCTGATCTTGATCTGAGTGAGTCAAATAGTCTCATTATTCAGGAGTGAGGCTTCCTGAGTAAATATCTTTGGTGTTCGTGACATTTACTGTAGCACAGTTTATTTAATAAGGAAGTGCCCTTTATTTTTGTTTGTGTTTTTGGCCTGTTGTTAGTTTAGGTCAGCGTGCTTTGAGTCGCAGAGTTTTCTGGTTCAAGAGTCGACACTGATTCATGCAGGAAGATTTCGATTGCATTGGAGCATTTTGGATGTGAGATTGAATGATGATGATGATGGTTATTATTATTATTATTATTCGTGTTAACGCCCTTCCACACACGTCGACCCAATGGCAAGAAACAACATTTATCTGGGAGGGTGAGAGTCCTCTTGGGCGGGTTTGTGATTGGAGAATGCTGGCAAACCTGGACCAAAAGCTCAGCTTCCCACCTGAGATCACATCCACCAACCTAAGACCAGACCTAGTGCTATGGTCAGCTTGTACATCACTGAGCTCACAGTGCCCTGGGAGAGCTCAGCACTGGAGGCCTATGAGGGCAAGAAGCTGAGACATATGGAGCCTGCTGCCGATGCAAAACAGCGAGGCTGGAAGGTGAGGGTCCGACCAGTTGAAGTAGGCTGCAGAGGCTCCGTTGCCACCTCGACATCCAGGCTTCTCTGGGAGATGGGAGTATGCAGGAAGGCCCACCAGCAGGCAATCAAGGACCTCTCTAGAGCTGCTGAAAAGGGAAGTCAGTGGCTGTGGATGAAGAGAAAGGACTCCACCTGGGCCTTCAGGTGAGTAGATGGCATCTCGGGGGTGAACCTGGGACACTGGGATTCACTGCTGAACCCACTGGAGGTGTCATGGGCCTATCAGTGAAACACTGATGAAGGAGGGCACCCACTTGATAACCCAGAGGATGTCCTCACTCACTGGACCATCCCACAGAGTCTAGGGTGTCTCATGTATGCAAGAAGAGATATCAACATCTAGTCCTACAACAGATCTTAGTATTATTAGCATGTTATAAATAAGCTATAATTCTTCTTCTTCTTTAGGAGGGATCTGAGTTAGGTGTCTCTTTTCTCTGCTGCAGTGATGCACTTTCACTCTCCATATTGTGTATAACATAAAATTTACCACCAAACCAGCAGTGGGTTTGGTGTTTTGTGTTTTTTCCCCCCCACAACATAGATTTGGGAGCTTAGCACGGTTTCCACAGCAGTGACTCTTCCTAACGCAATTCTGGAAGCTAGTTGGAAACAGGATTCTGTGAATGTGAATGCACAAACTGTAGTTAAATGACCTTTAATGGTTTGGTTGAGCGGGCTGTACAGTGGTGTAGTGGTTAGCACTTTCGCCTTGCAGCAAGAAGATCCCTGGTTCGCGTCCCGGCTTTGCCGGGATCTTTCTGCATGGAGTTTGCATGTTCTCCCTGTGCATGCGTGGGTTCTCTCCGGGTACTCCGGCTTCCTCCCACAGTCCAAAAATATGCTGAGGTTAATTGATTATTCTAAATTGCCCGTAGGTGTGAATGTGAGAGTGCTTGTTTGTCTTTATATGTAGCCCTGCGACAGACTGGTGACCTGTCTAGGGTGTCCCCTGCCTTCGCCCGAGTCAGCTGGGATAGACTCCAGCCCCCCCCGCGACCCTAGTGAGGATTAAGCGGTGTATAGATAATGGATGGATGGTTTGGTTGAATGGTTCTGTATAGTAAACGGACTTGTTGTTACTAATGCAACTGCTTGGACTCACCGTGCTCCACATCTTTGCATTTGTGACTTTACACAGAAGGGAATTAATTAAGAAAAAGATATAATGTCAGATAATTGGATATGAAAACATGCTTGACAGTCCCACATGTCTTCTTCCTCTAGAAAGTGATTTACAGTAACAGTGAACTCTGGTTCGTGTGAGAATTTTGCTAGATGCCCAGCAGATGGCAGCATTGCACCTCAAATTGCAGGAAACAGACTTTTAACCCAGAAGCTGGTTCAAAAACCGAACCCCAACCAACTGCTTTTTGGTTGATTTTGTCTTCTCTGGCACCTACTTTCCCTCTCTTTAAGGAAGTGCACAGCTCATTCTTATCCCGGTGTTTTAACTAATTCTGCTGCTGTTGTAGTTTGAGTCTGTGGAGCTTCTCTGCTGTCCATCCTGCTTTTACTTTCCTTCACACATTCATCATTCATCATTAAGATTTTCAGCTTGCATTTCCTCCATCAGCTCCCCCAACCCACTGCTCTTTCTTTTCTTTTAGTTTTTTTTGAACCACTGCAAAAACACGATTTTGCATTTAAGAAATCAGAAATCCCCCATAAAATCCTTAGAAAATATACATTAATGAAAGAAAAGCCTCATAACCGTCACTTTCATCACACAGTGACAGATTCACGATGACTCTGTGTTGTGATAACATGATAATTTATTATAACGAAGGGAATTAATTGATAAATTCAATTTATATTACAAAACCTGAACAGTCTTCAGGAATAAATGCACTTTTACTTCGCATATAACTAAACAAATCTTCATTTTGTTCATGATTTTGTGATGCAGAAGCGTGTTTAATCAGGCATCTGCGTTATTCTTTCTGTGTATGTGTGATATTAGTTTCCTCTGTGATTATTATTGTTGGTGCACTTGAACAAGACTGGTTAATTGCATCCATGCATTTGTGGAGCCGACAGGTGCATGAGGTGTAAATTATGTGGTTTTATTAATTAATTAATTTTCTGATTTCCTCCGTGTGCGAGGTAATTATATCCTGAATGTGACTAAAAAGGTCGACAAAAAGTGATAAAGAGTGAAGAAAACGTGCCAGAAGGAGTAGCAGACACAGAGAGGAAGAGAAGGTGGTGAAACGGGGAATAATAAACAAAGCAGGAACAAAAGGAGGAAGGTGGAGAGAGGGAGTGAGGGAGGGGAAATGGGGGAGAGAGGGTGAGAGACAGAGAGACAGAGAGAGAGAGAGACAGAGAGAGAGCTGTCTGTGGGTTGAAAAGACGTGGGCTGTTATTTTATTTCCTCTGTGGGTACACAACAACAGCGCTGTCTGTCTGAGGTGCTGACACAGCAGAACTACGAAGAGACATCTCACACACACACACACACACACACACAAATGTATACATGCACACACCCACAGACACATGCGTACACACTCTACACACATCAAACACACAAAACCTTGATTTCACACGCAAATTTGCATCCATTTTTTTGTCCATCTCTGCAAAAATATGGACAATATTAAGCTCTAGTGTAGTTTTAAATGTGTGTCACAATTTTCCTTCACTTTCAAACCTCTTAAGTGTTGTTCATTTGTGTTAAAACTTTAAAAACATGGAAAAATGTGTGTTTAAAATGTCCCACTGCACCGACAGTGACTGATTCATATGTGTGTGTGTGTGTGTGAGTGTGTGTGTGTGTGTCCCTGGAGTGCTGCAGTGATCTGGGTTTAATTTGACCAGTCAGGCGGTCGAAGAGCCAGGGCTTCAGCAAATATGTGTGTGTGTGTGTGTGTGCGTGCGTGCGTGTGTGCGCGTGTGTGCGTGTGTGCGTGCGTGCTGGCCTTAGTGTTGAGGTGAGGTAGAGATCAATGCTGAGGCAAACAGAAAGGTTGAGACAAAACTCACCATCCTCTCTGCCTTTCACTCCTCCATCTCCCTTTAGCTTACTTCACCATCCTCTCTCCAATCCCTCCTTCCTCCCTCTGAGCTGATATTAAATGTGCATGTGTGTGTCTGTGTGTGTGTGTGTGTGTGTGTGTGTGTGTGTGTGCGCGGAGAAAATCAGTAAAGACAAAAGCTTGATTGATCGCGAGGTAATAACCACAGTTGAGTCTCAGGCGCACAGTGACCGACCGACTGAACAACAGGCTCCCAGCCAAAACAAAAGGGAGGTTATCCATCCGTCTCCTGCCACAGTCTCCCTGACACACACACAGATAAGTAACATAGAGGAAAACCACACAAATATGTCACAATCAGCATTTGTGTGTGTGTATGTGTGTGTGTATGTGTGTTGTGACCCACCAGACAATAGTCATATCCATCCAGGAACTTTTTAATTGGCTGGCCGCTCATTACTAATAAGATCACTATGGATCTTTTAGCTCTCTATAGATTCAGTCTGTTTGTGTGTTTATCCATGTGCATACTGTACACTAAGTGTGTGTTTGAAGGATATTGGCAGTACCCTGTGTGTGTGTGTGTGTCATACAAGGTCACGCCTCAGGGTTCCTGCGCCGACACACGCACACACCTGTGGTGCGCTCTCTGATCATGTGACTGGCTGTCATGGTAACTGTCACCAAGCGAGGTGATTGATCAAAGAGTTGCTTGACAGGAGGGGGCAGAACAAACATCCACGCTGCCTCTCACGCTCTGTCTGCAACACACACACACACACACACACACACACAAACACACACACACACACACACACACACACACACACACACACACACACACACACACACAGGTTGACAGTGAGCTCAGGAAAACAGCTTAATTGTGTTACCGTGTTAAACTTAGCAGGTAAACAGGTGATTTTTCTTTTCTTTTCTGTTGGTTCTCATCAAAACAGGTGTTGTGATGTTCATATTGGATCGTATTCAAAAAACTGAGCTAGGATCTTCTTACTTTGGAACAGCTGGAGAGACTTTAATCGACAGATTCATGTTCTCTAAAAATGCCTCTGTTGAAGCTTCATGACTTGGAAATCAGTCTTCCTTTTAATTTAGTTATCTTGCATGTAATGAGGCCTGACCTGATCACCGTACTAAGAAGTGAGATTAGTTGGCTAAGAAGCTATTTTGGGTCTAAAGTCAGTTTTTAGTGTCATGAAATCTGCTAGATCTCCATGGTAACTGATGCTACAGAGCTAACCTGGTCCAGAGCAGGCTATGTTCAGTTTCAGATTTAAATTACCTTCCGCACTGCCTGTAGGCACCACAGTCCTATCGCACTTTAACTTGTTTTATGGCACTTCTCCAGGTTGTTTTCTCCTGATTAGATCCTTGCTTGTGTTGTATCTACTCCCTAAGATGTATGTCGCTTTGGATAAAAGCACCTGCTAAATGAAATTGTAAATTATAAATCGGCTGTGAGAAGCGTCTCTCTCAAACCAGATTGTGTCCTGATGGTTCTCAATGAGTAATACAGAATCTCAGCTGCGGGAACATGAACAACCTGAAATTTCTTAAGAAAAACAAGTTCAATTTCAGAAACATTATGCCTCAGTTTATCATTTACACAACTTATAGATCACAGAGTGTCTACAAAGGAACAAAGCATTTAGTCACAGGTATCTGGTACTAAATGATATAGTATTTTACTTTATGATCAAAATGACACAAGTCAGACAAAAAAACAAGACAAAAAACAAGACAAAATATTACAAAATTAGACATAAAATGACAAAAGAACAATGAGGAATCTAGTATTTTAGTTTTTGATCAAAACAACTTGTCATGGTCTAGAAATTATTTTAAATTTACAGTTTTACAAATTTACAATGTGCACTTAATGTCTTCTCTCTAATTTTTTACACTTTACAAAGTCATCCCATGGACCAGCTTGAACCCTCTAGCGGGCATCTTTTGGAGCGCGGGCCGCATGTTTGACACCCCTGCCCTAAACTTTTCTATTTCTTGTTAGAAGATAGAAGAGTCACATGCTGCCTTAAAAGTAACCTTTCATCTGAACACACAAAGTTTAAAGTAGACAACTTGGATTAACAAAGGAAGTGAATAATCACTAGTGTGAGTTTCAGGCTTTGTCGAGCCAGTTTACACAAATAAACAGTGGCAAAAGTCCAACTTCCTCCATGGTGCAGCCCTATGGTTTGACTCAAATCTGTTCTGTCTTTAGATCTCTTGTTGTGGCCACTGATTGCAGTTTCCTTCAGTTACAAAAATGATTTGTTACGAGCAGTTTCATCATCCTACAAGCTACCTCGATGCCTTCCTGGTAACTGAGACAGGAAAATCGCAAGCAGCATTAATGAAACTGATTTATTACTGGTTGTTGCAAATCTTCAGGAGTTTTGATATCTCGGGATCTTGTTCACGAGTGATAGGAAAATGGATAATGAGATGGACAGGTGCATTAGAGAAATATGTGCAGGAATGTTGAACCAACCATCATGGTGGAGAGGAAGCCGAGGCAGAAGGCAAAGCTCTCGATTTACCAGTTGGTCTTCGTTCCAACTCTCAACTATGGCCGTGGATTTCAGGTTGTGATTAAAAGAGTCATGTTGCAGGTATACAGGGCGAAATGGATTTCCTGGGTTTCTTCTGTAGGATCGAATAGTGACTGGTTTCAGCCTTACTGATAGAGTGAAGGGCATCTGGCTGGAGCTCTCAGCTGAGTCGCTGCTCCTTTGCATTGAAGAGAGCCAGCTGAGGGCATCTGATCTTCCTACGGAGGTTTTCCAAGCACATTTACCTGGAAGAAGACCCAAAACTGAAGAATCGCATATCTCATCTGGCCTGGGAATGCCTTGGGATCCAACTTGAGAAGCTGGGAAACGTCAGAGAACATCTAGAATGAAGTAGTTACCCTGCTGCCACCATGACCTGACCATGGATCAGTGGAAGAAAATGGATGGATGGAAGTTGTTGCTTACATATAGGCTGCAAATCAAGAAATAAGAACCTTTAGTACAACATTTTTCTTTGATCAGCGCAGAAAATACGGAAATCTGTTCCTTAAAATCATTACTACTTCAAATGACATGACCAATAAATCAAGCGCCACCAGTTTCTCTAATTTAGTCACAAAGAAAACATGTTTAGTCTGTCATTTAAGCCAGATGGATCTTATTACAACAATACCCATGAGCCCCTGCTTCTGTTGCCATTGACAAAGAGAAACAGTACCATAGTAGCTGAATTTACCCAAAGTTGACCCAGAACCTGTGTGGAAATTGGCTTACCTTGCAGACTGTATTGTCAGTTTTTAATAATCTTCACCTTTTACAAACTGTTAGCGGCTCATGAAAGTAAAGCTTGATAATTGGAGGTTTCTTCATTTAAGCAAAAAACTTTAACACTGATCCAAAAAAAATACAAATTATGCCCACAGTTGCATAATGCTGGATTCAGACAAAGCCTTAAGAGTTGAGTGAAGATGGGGCTTCTTTCTCACAGGAAGCTTTGTGTCGAAGTTCACCTCAGATTTTGGAATTTAACCCTCTTTAACAGGGACATTGTAACAGCATACAAGTAGGAGAAAAATCACAAAAAGCCTATTTGGTCCCCTTTAATTGTCTCCACAGGCTGCCTGTGGTGTCAGCAGGTAACTTTTTGACATAAATGGAACATTTCTGGCAGTTAAAACGTGTCACAGGAAATAACTGTCATAATTGTTGCTCAGTGGAATTTTGTGATCTTGCAGGCGACAACAAAGACCAGCGAGCAGCCAGGATGATTTGTCCGTTGCCATGGGAACATTCGCCATAGCTCTGAACAAGTCTGTCAGAAGAGCTAAAAACATATCGCCACACACTTGACTCCTCCATTCCTACTTTCGTCTGTTTTTGTTTTGACATAACAATACTGCAGTTCAGTTAGGAAGAAAGAGCAGTTATTTCACAGCATAAAAAGTTCATAAAAGTCCACGACACAGTGAATAAAATGGCTGCAGTTACTAAGTTTATTTATGTTTGACCAAATGATTGGTACTGACAAGAAGACAAACCACTTCTGGAAGAGTATCTGCAGTGCATGAAGTGAAAGTGTGTTTTCTCAGAGAACCACTGCAGGGTTAACCTGAAGCTCCGCTGCAAATCTCTGACCAGAGGGCAACAGACAGAAACCTGCAATAACGTCCAGTGAAACAGAACAAATGATGAGACAGTGAGGTGTTTGTCTCTGCAGGTAGCTCTGCAGAGTTTATTGAGGTGTTAAGTGCATAGCAGTCAGTCTTTCTGTTTCCTGGATTCTGCTGTTTTGCTGCTCAACAGAAAACCTCACTCATAAAAAAAAGAAGAAAAATTTACATTTACATTCAATACAAACATACTGTACCCCTGAAAATCTCTTAAATCTTAAATCATGTGTTCTCCCAGGATGTTGTTATTTTTCTATATATTTATGTTATGTTACGTTCTGTATCTGTAGGCTTACATCTGCAAACATTTGTGTTATACGGCTTTAAAGCTCGACTACTGATGAAGAATGCACTATGCAAATCAAAAGCTGTCTTTAAAACGCATAAAAGAAACGTGATTCAGAATGTGGGAAAGCATTAGAGCAATTATCCCTGCAGGCCACACTAGAGCTTTATTTAGCGACAAAGTAAAGCTACTCTACACCTCAAATTTACTTATTATGCTAAAACAGTCAGCCACCAGCAGTTTAATTCATGTAGATTTGGGGATTTTGTGAAAAACAAACTAATTAAGTGGGAGAAATAACGCACTTTTAAAAACATTTTTCATAGTTTCAACTCACCTGTCAGTGATTTTTTATTGTGACTTATCAGTGTAAATGCATCACACCCTAACAGCAAGTTGAACAGATTAGACTTTTTATGGCTTTTATGGTATCTTTTATACCTGGTTTGACACTTGAAAAACAAACGATGAAGCAGAAGGATGCTGTTTTGCAATTTTTATGCCTTAATTCAAAGAAAACAGCCCACGTCCAGCGTGGTTGAATTTCTGTACAGATAGACTTAACGTTTCTTTATTTAAAAAGTCCAAATTCACAGGTGATGTTATACACGTACTAAAAATCTGCTTACTTTACAGCACATAATGAAAAGACTGCAGGAGCAAAGAGTGAATTGACGATACAAATTAAATATAATGGGTTGTGGTGTAAAAGTTAGCACCATCTGCAGAATTTGTGAAACTTTCCAAACATTAAAAATCATAATTTTCAATCATTTGCCCATTTATTTATTTAGAATTTAACTAGTGAAATATTCAAACTGATGGAATTTTTTTAATGACTCTGGCTTTAAGGGGAAAACATAATTCTTTTAATGCAATATTTTGAACGGACAATTACAGCTGCTTCTGAATACACACATGACCAGGTATTAGTGGACACACACACACACACACACACACACACACACACACACACACACACACACACACACACACACACACACACACACACACACACACACACCAGCCTCCTCTAGGATATAATAGTGCTGTAGAGCTGTTGTAACCTGCTATTTCACACCAGCTGCTGACTGATAGAGCAAATGTGCCGCATTTCAGGAGGTGTTAAAAGATCTCGAAAAATCAATTTAAAATAGTCACAAGCGTTGGTAAAAACACTGATTAGATTCAAACCTCCTGTGTCCGTTTTATTGAGGATAATGTATTCTTCGCATTAACATTCAGTGATTTGTTCCATGATTTTACACCAGACATGCAACATGTTTAAGAAGCACGACGTAGCCACCAAAGGGTTTTAGGTGTATTTGCAGCAAACAACATGGTTTGAAGCTGCAGGAAGTGGAGAAGTACCTTTAAGTGCAAAAAAAACACAAAGAGCTGCTGGAAAAGAAAAAAAAATCCTTGCTTGAAAATGCCTCCTGATCAAAAAGCAGTTAATTCTCTTTATCATTAATAAGCGAGCTGAAATCTCTTCTTCAGATTAGTTGGTCTGACGTAGCAGCACACATTTATAAAATGAATATTTACGTGATGAAGGTGAATAACTTTTGAGTAGCTCTCCAGTTGTTGATTTAACCCGTAAAAACTCATCACAGTGTATTAAAGTTACACATTTAGATTTTTTTTTAACCTTTAAAACAACCCCTTCCTGACTTTGAATGATACATGGATCTATGAAATCCCTGCCCCTCTCCAACAGTGTCAAGTTTAGAGCAATGCAGCCACATATTTGAACCAGAAATGGATTCTGAAGAAGAATAATGATACAGAAAACCCCCTAAAAGTTGGCAGGATTGGTTCCTTGGCTTTATGACATATGAAACTCCCAAAGTTTGAATCTGTGTTTTTGTGACTGTCATCTTTTCACCTCAGTGTCAAGGTGAAAATACTCAGCCATGGCACTGACTTCTTATTTCTCTCATGATTTGCCTTCTAGCTTGTAAAAAAAAAAAAAAAAAAAAAAAGCCATATGGACATGTTAACAAAGTACAACAGTTTCACTAGAAAGGGGGGCTTTAATTAACTTAATCCTCTGTGTCCTTTAGGGAGATTATCCCCCAGTAGGGATCGTGATAATACTGTCAGTTTGTGCAAAAACTTACAGGAATATTCTCACATTTATTTACTTTTGCTCTAAATGAGTGGATTGATTACACTCTTACAGCTGTCTGGTAGCTATTGCTGCAAAAGACATTTAACTTAGCTCGATTTGTGGAACTAGTGTGGCAAAACCATAATTTCTAGGATAAAACAAAATGCAACGTACTATTTAGACTCATGCCAGTCTAAATATCCCAGAATTGGTTCTTTAGGTTTGTTAAATATGAAACACCAGAAGTCTGAACCCGTGTTTCATCAAAAAGCTGCAGTTTCTACGTGCAAATGCATTGAGTGTTGCATAGAATGTGTTTTTCAGCATATAAAAAACCATCATATGGGCATGCTGACAAGGCGAAAACACAACTTGAGTTTCACTTGAAGAGTCTTTAAAATGATCTACTTATGTGCAGTTGTTCAAAGTTTCCACTTGTAAAAACCATATGTATCAAGGTGGTCTTGAGTTTCCAATGACTCCTATACCTCTGAATTTTCCACGATAGAATCATGCTGCCACCACCATGCTTGACAGTAGGTTTGGTGTTCTTGGCTTTAAAGGCCTCACCTTCTCTCTTCCAATCATATTTCTAGTCATTCTGGTCAAATTGCTCAGTTTCTGTTTCATCTTACCACAGGACTTTCCTTCTGAAAGCCTTTTCTTTGTCCATGTAATCGGCAACAATCTTCACTCGACCTTTAAGGTGCCATTTACTCATGACTCGTGACTGTATTTATGCTTTACTTTGTCAGTTTTGAGACAAGTATGCGTTTGGCATCTGGCATCTCTCTGATTTTGAATCTTTCGAGGTTTTTTTTTTTTGCAATACCACAGTCAGTTCTAATTTTATTCACCACTCTGAGAGCCTTCTTACACGGACTTTGTCTATAGTGTTCTGTAGTCTATCTGCACCCAACTGCATATTTATTTAATAATGTTTTGTCTTCATCAAATTCCATCTTTTTTGAATATGTCAGCTGTAAATCAGAATTGTCCTGTCATCATCAGTGTCACTTAGGATTCACAAAATACAGATTCGATTCACTTTCAAATAAGTGAAAGAATCTAACCTCCATCTTTGTGTCTGTTTCAAAAGATTTATTAAATCCTCAGGTGAAGGAGGATTTTCAGTCAACATTTCTGAACACTTCCAAAGAGCGATAACTGAAAAAACACAGGATCTGATCTCATCTAAGAGTCATCCTTGTAACAGCTGTAACATCATGCCGGTGGGAATTAAGCTGCAGGTGGAGGGATTAAAGAACTGACTGAGAGAGAAGTTTCTTTTAATGTTAACACTTTAACGTGATTAGATCTCAGTAAACTTCAAAAAAATGTAAAATCTGCGTCCACAAGTGGTAAAATGGTGTTTGCAGTCTTATCAGTGGACTCAGAATGGCCCTAACATATTTCCAGTTATCATTTCTGCTTTGCTCCAGTTTGTTTCGTGGGGTATCCATTGTGGAGGCGGCTGCGATGGGACCTGCACTAGAGATAAAGTAACCCTTTACGGCGTTGTTGTTGTAAAATGCTGCTCGTTTCTCGCTGGACCATCTTCTGGGAGGTGTATTTCTGAGAGAAGCCGGTGAGGTGTGTGTTTTCATGCATCCTTCCATCCATCAGCGCTGCCGGTTCAGTACGTCCGAAACTCTCCTTTCTCCAAACATAGCATGAGAATCTAAGACTGAATGCATTTCCCCCCCTTTGGAGCAAAGCGGTGGTTTGATGCTGCGGAACTGAACGTCTCAGCCTGTTGATGTTCGTGTCACTTGTTTCTGTCTTCATTATTCCCCCGTGGACGGAAACATTCCCGTCCGTTAGGCTCCATTTTTACCTCGCTCATCCTCGCTCTATACGAGGGTTGTAGTTAAAGTGTGTGTGTGTGTGTGTGTGTGTGTGTGTGTGTGTGTGTGTGTGTGTGTGTGTGTGTGTGTGTGTGTGTGTGTGTGTGTGTGTGTGTGTGTGTGTGTGTCTGTGTCAGGTGCCTCCTGAGTCTTATGGATGATGAGAGGAGGGATGCAGTGTCACTTCAGTCAGGGCCTCTCATCCGTCTCCCCCCTCTTGCAGGTGCATTCATCCTTAACGCACACACACATCTGTCGACAAAGACACACACATCTGTGCAAGCAAGACTTACGCTATGCCTTCTTTTTTCTAAAAATGTGATCTTTGCTTCTTCTCTCAAGCTCACTGGCCTTTTATATTTTCCTTTTTTCCTCAGTCTTTTTCATGTGCAACCTTTTCTCTTTATTTCTCCCCCTGCATCGCTCCTCTCCCCATATTTCCTCGTTGCTCATGCTTTCCGTTCATACATCCTGATTTAGCCTCCTCGGTCATATTTCCTGGTTTTAGACGTGTTGCCTTGTTCTGTGCTCTCCTGCTCTTGCGCTCCTCTGGGGAGCCATTTGTGGGATGCGGCTCGCCTGTGTCCCTGCTACAGCAGCCCTGATAGCAAAAACAAATGAACTTAAATGGAGGCAGCGAGAACAAGGGAGGGGTCCTGCATGGAGCAGCCTGCAGAGCTGCAGTGCTGCAGCTTTAGAAGCTTGTGGTTAGCTGTGGGTCAGTAGCAAGTTTGTGAACCTTGGGGTTGTGCTTCATTATACTGCTGCAAGAATTTTAATGTGACGGGGAAACTTATAACCAAAAAGGGCTGAAATCAGATGGCGTTGAAGAAATTCACCCAAAGTCGTCATGTGAAGTTTGCTGTAGTGGGGTGTTGATTAGTTCAGGGGGTATTTGACTTACGTTGGAGTTCCGTTCTTACAGATTGATCTAAGTCGATTTTTGCTGTCGGAACTCTGGAGAAAATGTAAACAAAACTGTTACATGCAACACGATATTGATCAGTTCTTCATAAAAGTCATAATACCAAAGACTTTCATGCATGTATGAGTTATTTTACAAGAAGATAATAGGACTCTGTAATGCGTATCAAGAGCCACAGTAAAGTCAAATTTGCTACGACTCACGATTCATTTTGCAAGCCAGTTTGCTGGATGGTCGGCAGTTAGATCCCAGCAGAGGTTGGATGCAGGGATTTTGCAGCCAGATCCCTGTCCAGAGCCTTGTGTATTGGGCATGGAATGAGTAAGGAAGAGAAGAACCAGCAACAAAAGCATCATAGAGGCCAAGAAATCCTCAACATTGCTTTGGCCTAAAAGAGGTGAACAGTGAGGAGCAATGTAGCTAGCTTGCCATCTGGACACAAGCTGAGGTGTGATCAGGTTTCACTTGGTCACCTGGAGGAGGATGTATGATGCTGAAAGACCTGAAAGTCCACATAGTTCCAGGAACATCACTAAAGGTACGTTCAGAGGCATCCGCACATGAAAATACACATCTGCAAGCCAGTGTCAACAACCTGCTGTCAGAAGGTCTGACCTCTGTACCAAGAAGCAAATGGTGTACCAAAAATCTAAATTTCTTTGATTGGTTATTTTACAAAAGAAATTACAAAAATGTGGGGGAAAAAAATCCTGTAATCAACACATAACACAACTGTTTTCCAATTATCCACAGGTATTTCAATATTAGAAAACTGGTGGCTCTGCGTATTATAGATATTTTACTGCTTAAGTTTTTAATCTGTTTCCATAATTGTCTCCTCTCTGCTTTGTGTTAACACTGGCCTGCAGTTCAGCTGAAAAGTACTTGAATTTTTAGCTGCATGACTGTTGGTCAAAGTTGAGTCACTAATAGCTTGATGGTTCCTATGAGTTTTTTTTTTTTTTTTTTTTTGCTTTATTTTTCAATTTCTACTATTGGTAAGTAGGCGACAGTTAAATACTATTTCTGTGTCTGACTTTCTGCTGGGTGGATCTGCTCTTTGCAGCCTGATGTCAAAAACAAGACTAGACAAGTAGTTTTCCTGATGGTATGTAATGCATTCAATGCTTTTTCTTGGTTGTCTATGTGTTGCTAAATACATAAACATGAGATGTGTGTGGAATAATAAGGAGTAAAAATTCAAATTTCCTCAAATTAGTATATGAAACAAACAGTAATACCAAATTTCCATAGTTTTTCACTGTTTGGGGTTTGGTTGGTGCTCTAATTACACAATTACATGCAGAAATAGTTTATTGGAGCATTTGTGCCACCAAATCTTAATCCTGATGCATCCAACCTTTCATTTGCATAAATTCTCATTTCTTTTAATGATTTCCTTGAAATTTGTTTAAAATTTGGATGAAATTCTGATTATTGATTGTAATGAAAGTGTAGCTGTTTTATAATTGCCTTTCCTCTCTGTCAACACATCATTTCTATCTCAGCAGGGTCTCTCTGGTAACACAGTTCATAGAAGTCTCAATGACGAACCTGAATAGATAAAGATTAAAATGTCAGTCTGTCTGACAGTCTGTCCATCCATCCATCCATCCATCCATTCCTTTGCCTGTCTGCTCTTTATTTCCATCTTCTATCCATCCATTCATCATCCATCTGGCCAGCTATTTAGCTTCCCCCCTTCCCTCTTCCTCTGCACATCAGCCATCCATCTCCCTCATTCTTTACGTCTGTTTCTGCACACATTTCTCCCTCCATCCACCCGTCTGTCTGTGTGTTTTCCTCTGTGAGCTGTTGGCAGCATCGCCAAAAGGCTGTCAGCTCTGACCTTTACCTGCACCCCAGCACTCCCCCAAAACCCTTCACTACTAACACACACACACACACACACACACACACACACACACACACACACACACACACACACACACACACACACACACACCGAGTGTCTGGACACAGAAGCAGAAATGCTCTCACCTCCACACTGTATACAGTCGAGTACAAAACCAGAGAAAGAGTACATGGAAAATGAAAAGAAATGGGGAGAAGAGGTGTAGAGAAAGACGTGCAAAAAACAGAAAGAAAAACTTGGAAAGTAAATATGGAGGGTCGAGCTTGGCAGACAACACACATTGATTTTTTTGTCTGCATAAGATCAAAACACCAATAAATGACCTTTTGTGTTATTATGAGATAAAAATTCAGTTGAACTCGCTGTAGAGCTGCAATTTTCCACAATGGAGGACTTCAAAAGTTTGTATCTGCTTGAACTGACAAAGTCACTCAAATTGATGGTACAGTGAGAGAAATAACGACATGTAAAGATATGCTTTCAGTGTTGAACAGAGAAAAGTAGCGACCAATACTGCTCCAGATGTTATGCTAAAAAAACAAAGAGGTGACAGGAGAGTGGAAATTGGAAATGCAGTGCAGGGGACATCTAAAAGGACTGTGGCTGCGCTACAGATGCAGGGTGCTTTTACAGTGAGCACCGCTGTTTATTTTTGGGGATTAATCAGACTTGTAATGTGACTGGACAGGTGTAAGTGTGTGCTGCTTTACACAGCTGTCAGCCTTCCTGACCGATCACGTCGGAGATTTTTCACGGGGAAGAGGGAAGGGCGGCTGTGACCGGGATGCCGCAGTGACTCACCCCGCTAATGGACTGCTTCGCAACCTTTTTCAGTGGAGCACAACAACCCTAATGGCAAATACAGCTGCAACATTTTGATTAAATCCTCCCATCAGTATGCGACTACTCTGTTTTTACTAATTGCTTAATGTTATTAGTGCGTAAGGGCAAGCTCGTGTTGTGGCAGAGGATTCACTTTATTTGTTACTTTTGTCAACATCCTCTATTTGTGTATTTAAACCAGCACCCAATGAAAAAGTGGGAGCTTGTCAACCCCGAAAGAGCTCTGTAAGCTAAATGGTGAAAATCCATTTTTATTGTGTTTTTTAGTTGTCATAAAGTTGGAGGTTTAAATTTTAAGCTGTTTTGTTTCTGCTGTTCCTCAAGCCCCCTAAAAACTAGATAACCCTCCCAGCTTTACAAGCCAGTAGGAATATTATTCTGCTACACTATAACTTTTAACTCCAGCTGAGCCAGTCAGAATGAGCAGCTGCCTTGAAGTCCACCAAGTTTATTTACTTTCTAGAGCTCCTTTTTGCTAACTCTAGAATGTTTCAACCATGAACAAAACACTGCTGTTGGCCGTAAGAGTGAAGACAAGAGTCTTAATGCACATCCAGCAGACTACTTTCATTAGTTATGACAATGTCGCTTCAACAATTGGAAAATCTATAGTGTTAGCATGTTGCACAGCTACAGTGGCTAACGTTACTCCAAATGAGCTCTGAGTTAACTGTAAAGTTCAGAGATGTTTAGACATTAAGAGCAGTTTGAAACAAACAGACAAGGTCTGTGTGCGTTATTGTGTTTTCATTTCGCTTTTTGTGCTTCATTTTTAAGTCATTTTGGGAAAGTTTGAGTGCATGAAGACTCTTGTGTTCACTCTTGCAGCCAATTTCCAGGTCTTTTTGGAATTTTTTTTTAAAAACTAATATTAGACAATTTAGATCAAGTTAAGTTTCAAGTCATTTTGGAAGGATTTTATGTCATTTTTGGCTAATTTTCAAGTAATTTTGGAGAATTTGAATAAGATTTTGTGACTGAAATGCAGTCGACTAACACTACATGTTAACTAGCAGACATTTCCGACCTATGCACTACTGAACTTCTGATTTTATAAGTGCGACATTGTCTGACAAACTCACGTGCAACATCCACAAAATCTAAACCTTCAAAACAGTGACAGCAGGTCAGGAAGCAGTCCCATGAATAATTTCTGTAATGTCATTCATTATAGTAAGCGGATGCAAGCAGCATTTTGAAAAGAAAATGACGTGTATTTTCTTTTCGGGTGGCATCTGAGTTCTAGATTGTGAAAAGTCATTCTTGAGATTGTGAAAGCTTATTCTCTCAAAGCTTTCAGAGCTCAAGGTCTACATATTCACTTGTTCTGGAGCATTTTAGCCAGATCGTATGACCTTCACTGGCAGATGGAGTATGTTCAGTTGTCACAGAATTGCAGAAATGACTCACACTAACATCTATGGTTCCGTGACCAATTGGTGCAATGCTAATATTTTGCACATGTAGTTTAAACTTCATCTACTATGAAGCTCGGTTCATTTCAAGAGATGTTTTTGAGCAGAATCATTTATGTCTTGATCTAATCTGACCTGTCTCATCGATTTCCTGGAATGAGTTTAAACAAACACTACAGAACGGCTGAGAACATTCACCCATGTGTGGTATGTAGGTGGAGGCAGAGCTCTGCTGATTGTGACCGCAGTGTTAAAAGAGACTCCCGTGGAGACAAAGTGAGGCTGTGCTCACCAAAATACATCTTCTGCAATGCTTCGTGGTCGGTGGAGAATCACGTCTGTGATAAATCTGTCGATGTGTGATGGTTGAGCTTTGTTACAACTACTGCTACTACTGAACTACTACAGACTACTGGACATGGTGGAATAGTGTTTTCAAGCCTTCAGTTTGGCATTTAGCTCTTTCCATCTTCTGAAACCAGAAGTAAAAACAAGGAATGTATCTGAGTGAGAACTCAGCGACACCACACAGGGTACAGTTGTAATTTGTCAATCATAAGGAAGCACCATCCTCACACATATCCAACTTTATTGTCTATTTAACTAAAGGAGATCGCATTTTACAAACTGAAAATAATGCTGTATTCAGACCTAGCGATTGAGGCCACAAAGAAATTAGACTTCTTTTTTTTTTTTTTTTTTACTAAGTGATCAAGTGAGAAGTAGGATCACTTTATCAAAGACTAATATACAATTGCTCTTCTATTTGGAGCCAGAGGAGTCGCCCCCTGCTGGCTTTCAGAGAGACTGAAGATTTAAGACTCTTCCGTGTTGCCTTCACTTTTCACACCAAAAAAGGCTGCATCTATCTTTTATATACAGTGTATGCACACTAGTAAAATGCACCCAGAGACACACAACTGCAGCCAAAACCAACTTCCTGATATTGCATGAATGCCAGAACTTAAGGTTTTTCAGCAGAACGTTGCATTTTATGAGATTCAATTCAATTCCGTTTTATTTATATAGCACAAACTGATAACATATATCATCTCATAGCACTTAACATAGTGAAGTCCAAATAATCCAAAGTTGCTCTGGATTCTCTATGAGCAAGCAGTCGGTGAGTGTGGGAACGAACCAAAAACCCTGCTCCTTTAATGAGTAAAGGAAAAAAAATCCTCCAGCAGAACCAGACTCAGGGAAGGCAGCCATCTGCTTCAACCGGTCGGGGTAAGAGTAGGGATGAGGGGGTGGGGGACAGCAGAAGGGGTTGGGATGGGAATGGCTGGATAGAAGATGGAGACCAGACAAACAATGAACATTCTGGAGGTCTTTGAGGCCCACAGCTGCACATCAGAAACATGTCCTTGTCATGAGATGATTGGTGTACATCACTAATGGTTGGCTTTTTTCAAAATTGCATGTTCTACATAATAGTGTAGTAGTCTGACTGTTTTAGAACATAATTTCTTTTCAGGCCATAAAAGTTGCATTTTATTTGCCTTGCAGCATAGACAAGACGATAATGATCACATCACTGTAAGAAGGCAAACACTGAAAACACATGAATCGCGTAATTTTGCATTGAAATCAAATGCGTTTATGACTGTGGTGACGTGATTCCTCACCATGTCTCATTTTCATGTGTAGTTTTCATTTCCATGTTGTGGCCTTGGACAATATTTATCTCTAAGTACTTCATTTGTTTGACTTAGTTGAGTTCTAGACATCTATTGTAGCTGCTGTGCTTTGTCATGAAGCCCTACAACTTAGTTAGTTGATGGTTCCTTGCAGGTGTGACTTACCTTTTGCTGTTGTGTGTTTTACTATTATGCCTAATTTATGTATTTGTTATGTTTGCAATTTGTGTTTTTGTTGCAGTTTCACAGTGAAAACAAAATGAGTCTCCATTGACAAGAAAAGTTATGCCTTGGGTTTTGAAGAATCACACAGTTAGCTAGCTATCTACCTATGAAAAGCAAATAACACATAGGGAGCACAGTATACACATGTTATGGGTTGATATGTTGTAGCTGACACATAGAGAAAGCTTCTTGAGAGAAGAACTTATTCAACCTACCTAGGTAACCCTTTGCTGCGCAGTGTGGATCAGGAGATACCCATTTTCCATTGGATCTGGGTCACTTTTGATCCATGCTGCGCATCAAAGGATTAATTGATGGGACATTCACGTCAGCTGCACCCATATGATGTAGGAGATCACTGGGTTTAATTGTAGATTTTACCTTTGACAGAGTTTTGTCCAGTTTTTAATTGTTGGTCTGCCATTTGTTTGTTTTGTGAGCCATAAGAAGTCTGGTGTGAAAGACATGTCTCCAAGCATGAAAATGTCTCTCAGTGCATTTGAACCTTTGAGGAATTTCTTTAATCATTTTGAATTTGACCCATATAGTCATCCTCTATGTCCTCTGCATTATCCTTTTCTAGGGCAGGGTCCCAACTCGTATCAGTGCCATGAGATGCTTGGCCAACGTTGTCTTCTTGTCCAGTGTTTGGGTGATTTTGAAGACGAAGCTCAAGGGGCGAGAAACTCCTAAACTGAGCTGGACACCGAGGACACTTCTTGGATTCCTTTTTGTGATAGCACAAATGCTACTGCTACACATAACAACCCAAATCTCTTTCCACACTCCTCACACTTGCAGTTAACTCCACCTGCTTTTCCTGCACTAGAAGGAAAAAAAAGAAAATTAAGTAATGATTCTGGGCAAATCTACCAAGTAGATGTTGAGAAACTTCCCTGGATATGTGAAAACATTGACCTGCTCGTGGCACTGGAAGAAGAGTCTGCATTAATCTTTTGGGGTATCATAAATGTGGGTGCAAAACTTCATAACAATCGATGCAATTAGATGTTTCACTCCGAACCAAAGTGATGGATTGACAGACAGAGCCATCACTAGGTGGGAAAATAACCCTTATCCCATCACCATTAGTGCTCCCTGTGGCTGGTAAACTGATCTGTGTTTGTAGAATTGATGGAGTTCCCTTTAATGAAGTCAATGATCGCTGCGATTATGATGCAAGCGGCATAACTTAGTTACAGAGTTTTACACATCTTCACGGCATAATCAAATTACTGCCTCATTCCAGATAAACTGTTAGTGTATAAACGTCGGCGTCTTTCATCCGTCTCCCCACAAGGTACTTCCTTCTCCTCCCCCCCTGCTGGGATGTTTTTGGGAGCTATCTTTACAATCTCTCGACCCCTCACCCATTTCCTCCTCCACTCCAGCGTCTTTCCTTCCCTCCACCCATCACTCCATCTTTTCCATTAACAGGATGTGACCTGTAGGTAAAGTGCTAGTTGAATCGGTCCATGTCTCTCTTCACTGCGTTTTAAATAGCTCTGCTTTTCGCTGGCCTCTGTCTTCTGAGCTCTTAGCCGTCCTTCCTCAACCCCTTTTCCTCGTGCGTCCTCCCCTCTCTCCCCCCACCGCTGCCTCGGTGTTTGTCAAGCTGAGTATTTTCCACACTAGTCCAGCGCCGACTGCTGCTACTGGTACCAATTTTTTTTTTAGATCTTTTTTTTTGCATGTCTAGTCAGTGTATTTGCTTGAGCTTCCCTCTTCAGATTTCATGAGTGACTGGAAACGCTTGCAGACGTCAGTGTGTTTGTCTCCGTTGTGTGTTGCCGCTGTGATGGTTGTGTTGTGACCTGTCTGGCTCATTTCCTCTGCCTTCCACCCACTTTGGACTGGGATACATCCAGCCTTGCTCTGACCCCGAAACAAACAACAACAAAAAAAACCACAACAAAAAAAACCCTAACACATGAACACAGAGTATCTCTCTTCTGTCTTATTCTGTGTTCCATTTTTAGGCACTTTCTCGGTTTTTCTTCATCCCAGTGGTGCAGAGGGAATCTCCAAATTACCTGCAAGCAAAAATAACAACTCAACAAAGTGCATTTCCATCTCTTGCATTTGCTTCCTCATCTCTCTTGTGATAAACGATAGAAAATATTGGTGGCTGGTAATGTTATATTTCTTATAAAAGGTGTTTTGTGCTGTTTTAAAGGCTGCTCCTTTTAAGATAAATGCCTGATATGTAATGAAAATTTAATTTACCACTCTACAGTACAGTTATTTGTATGTAGCGTTTCTATTTACAGGCTCTGATTTGAAAATTACGCTGGTGCTGGTTCTACATTTGGGACATTTGACTTGTGAAACGCAGGTGTAATCACATCACTTATTGCTAAATTGCTATATTTCCTGGAATAAAGCCATAATAAATGCTAGTAGTTCACATGTTTTGAGTTATGAGTTGGGGATTAGTGGTTCATCTGGTAAATATACACATTTGCAGTTCTAAACATAAAAATAGTCCTGATAAGCGTCAGGTTATTGAATATTACATGATTAGATCAGTCAAACGATGCAACAATTTGATGTTATTTAGAGATAATGGAGCTACTGTTGCAACTAGTTGAGCTAATGTTCACTACTTGAGAGATAAAATTTGTTATTTTAGTACAATTTTCAAGGTTGGCTTCCTTCTAAAGCATCACAAGATAAATCTTAGGGTTTCTGAAATGATGCTGCATCACAAATTTCATTCAGGTTTAGGGACTTTGTTGCTTAGTTGATGAAATATTGATACTATTTTTTCACTAAGCTGCAAACAGTTGAAATTAAAGTGGTGTTTGGGAGTTTCAGTAGGTTTCCCTCCCTCCCAGATTTCGACTTCAGGTACAAACCTACTATTTGTGTGCCCTGCGCCTCCACTTCTGCTATACAGGCTTTACGTTACTGTTGAAGTAGAGCCTCCATGGGGTGAACATGGGGTGCCCAAGACAACTATAATTAGTTTAAGTCAGAGCATTTTCTCATTACCTTTAGGTGTCATCATAGCATTCAGTAAGCATTATCAAGCATTAGTCCCATACATATGCACCAGCAGAAACCTCCTCCACCTTCTAATAGGTTCAGTACACTGTTATCACTCTGATTTAATGGTGGTATAGCAAGGATTCTGTACTTAGGAAGTGGAGCAAAAGTCTGCATTTAGAGGGTTGAGGTGTTCTTGGTTTCATAGGTCAGCATCTTGTTTTGACTTTTGTTTCCACTCGGTGTTTGTTACGGTGTCTAGTTGTGTTTGTGGGTGTTTTGTTAAGCTAAGAGTCCAAAACTACTTGGTTAAGTTGAGAAAAAAAAAGGATCATGGTTTGGGTTAAAACACACCCTCATGTTACAAATCTCCATTTTATTCCTGGGTAAAAGTTGCTACAGATTCAATACACACTTCTCATGATTGCAAGAGGCACCTACATTGTTGCAGTAACTTTCGGTTTATCAGTGATCTGAATGTATGATAAGACACCTACTTAGTGTACCATAAGGTTAAGGAGGTCCATAGTGGTGTATGGGAATGGTCTGCAATGTTGACAATCATTTAATCCTCAAGAGACCAAGCTATTTTAGTGACCAAACTGACCAAGTTATAATTTATGTGAGAATACTTGTCCTAATTATACCTATACTTTTGTCTATGACCAATATTCTAAAATGTTCCCAAGTTTTTAAATGTTTTTTAAAGATGGTTTTCGAAAAGAAGTTAAAAACTAATTTAAATTGAAGTATTTTCATTGTGACTTCGGTCATCAAGGCTTCTGATGCATTAATCTCGCTACTCTATAAATGTGTTCACCATAATTCAGTGCAGAACATTGAAGTGCAGTGATTAGAAGTAAAAAATAACAACAAAATCAAAGCCTATATTGTAATATATATATATATATATATATATATATATATATATATATATATATATATATATATATATATATATATATATATATATATATATATATATATATACATACCACTCCAGTATCATAAATGACTTCTCCATAAATTTGCCATTATCTTTGAAACACAAATGGGCTACTTTCTGTAAAAACAAACAAACAAACAAACAAAAAGTTGTAGACAAAGTAGACTGAAAAAATAATGGTCAGAAACATTCAGTACATAACAATGGTACACATAAATACACAGCTAGACTCAGTCACTTGAAGGTCAATTGATTGGGAGCATCTGCTGTTTGTTTTTTTTTGTTTGTTAGTGTTTATTATTTTAGGTGCAGTCAGACCATTCTCTAATACTTTGGAGATAGATCTGTTCATGCCAGACCGGGCTACTTGTAATTACAATTTAAACAACATGTTGTGAACACTGCAGTCATTATCAGCATTTGGGTGACTTTAGTGTTTTGCTTTTTGACCAGCAGACTGTTACTACAGACTTTCTGGCTTAGAAGTTGTCATTGCTCAGGTGTTTCTGCTAATAGTGTCCTCATAAACATATAATGTGACACTGGTGTGAGCAGCAGAAATGTAGGTTTGTCTCAGCTGAAGGACAAACAAAGTTGCCTCTGCATGTTGCACAGATGCATATCAGCCCTCTTTACCTCAGCTTCTGTCTCTTCGTTAATGTTTGGATGAAGTGAATGGGCCAGTCGGGCTCTCCTCTGCATATATTTAAAATAATTGGGGGCGTGAGAAGCAAACTCAAGTTTTCATCATCACAATCCAATCAGGTGCATTTAACACACTAGCAGACTGAAATACAGACACACACACACACACTGCTGGGAGTGTTAATTAGTGTGCTGAGCCACTCTGTGCACTGCTTCGCCTTCTAGGTAAAGATAGCTGCGGTGGAATAGTTTAAGATGTAATATGATTTTACTTAATTTATGCATGTAGACTATTTGAACTCTTTTTTCCACCCTTACTTTGAGTGGGCAAAAATGTTTTAATGGAAAAAGAGATGAAAAAATTATTCTGCTCTCCCATCAGCAGATATTTGTCACATTTCAAAAAAAAAAAAAAAAAAAAATGGTGATGTTACACTCCTGAGTGGTCTCACTTCAGCTGCAGGATTTGGGCATTTCAAAGCCAAACCACATCAGTGTTGCTTATTGATGCTACTGCTGGCTTAGCTAAGGAACAATTACTGCTGTATTTTTGTTGTTCATTTCGTTCTTTTCAAACTAGTGTTAAAAATGCAGTTTTTTAAACTACCTGGGGGCAGTCTGAACAAGCTGTGAACACAGCTCTGACACATTATCACTTCAACAAATAGCTGTTTATTTACACATTCAGCAGAAACAGAAACCAGTAAAAACACTGTCATCTGTTTGGCATCATGAGAGGAATCCAAATCCTGTGTTTACTGCCTTTTAGCTATGTTTTCCTCTCCAACACCACCTGAAGAACATATCTACCTCATTAGCTGCTAAGCGCTCCGCTGTTTTGCTATTTTTGTGTTTTTATTTGATGCTTTTGTAACATGGCAGCCTGCTGCATGCAGAACAATGTAGTTTCACAAGTGAGAATGGGCTCAAACAGTGAATCTGTGGGCTGCTGATCCAATAAATAGAGCCGATAGAAACAGTGAAGTTAGGTGAAAATAGCTTGTGGCTTCATCACTACAAACAACCCACTATTCATACATTGTACTCATGTGTTCCTTGGTTATTATACAAATACTTATATGTGTTTACATATCTGTCTTAAATTTAACTTTATTTTGAAAATCATGCGGTTTTCTTGATTTGGTTTTGTCTGATATTGTGAGGACACACAACTTAAAAAAATAGTTATCATAAAAAAATTAAGGAAAAGATTGGAGATGTTGGTAAAAGTTTTGTGTTTTCTGGACCCAAACAGCAGAACACAAGATACAATCGGCAACACTTTAAAACAGTTTATTGCAATAAGAGAATGATAAATGGACTCTGCAGAGGGAGTCCAAAGCGAGTCAAGGCAGTTGAGTGGCTGGTTGGTTGCAGTTTTGAAAGTCGCTGATGTGGAGGGGCAGACTAGTGATGAACCTATGGTATGTTTGGAGGAGCTGAGTGTTGGTGTCCGACATCTTGGCCAATCAAGGAAGCTGGAAAGGACTGGAAACCTGAGGCACAAGGAGCTTTACAGAACTGGTTTTCAAAAATACCTGGAAGCATGAAGCTTTGGTTGACTGAAATGGTACTACCAATTAGACAGGCAGATCAGACTTACAACATTGACAAGTATGTTCCAACAAGTGTTTGAGGTGTATTGATTTGACAGTGGGACAGTCCTAAGTGCCTGAAAGTTCTGATATGGAGTTTTCGATGCCATTATGCGCCATTTTCTGAGTTTTCATATTTGCAGACTTTCCTGCTGAACTTTTCCATAGTTTGTGGTGAAACTGGTGACACATAAATGTAGCTGTCTTGCCCCCCAACAAAATGTATACATAGAAGAATGAATGGTACGTTGAAGAAATCCACGAAGGAATCACTCGCTGTTGTAGCCGATGGAGCTTGGACTTGAGCCAAACGCAGAGAAGAGACATTGTTGTTAGGGAATTCTGCGATGTCAAAAGAAGAATCAGGAGGCAAACTCAGAGACACTCTGGAGACTCAGATGGCTTATGTTGAGAATAAGGTTTACTGATATCAGGAGAAATGATACAGCGAGCAACACAGTGATATGAGCACTGGCAGCATCAGTTCTAAGGAGTCTCTCTGGCTTTGGGCATATATACCGTGTGGGAGGCATGCCATGTTTAAGGCTACACTCCAAATATGGTAGCAGGACTGTTAGTTCAGGATCCATCTGGACAGGAATACAACAATATAACCTTGTCATTCTTACATTGTCAGCCAAACTGTTGCTTTTCATTCCTATGTTATCTTTTCCAAGCATCTGTCTGTCTCAGGGTCATATTAGGGACTGAGTGAACATAAACAGGTTTGCAGAATTTGGGATGGCTTGGCACCTACACTTGATTTTAGGGTGACTGCAGTTTGCAGACACACCGGCATTTAGGATGTCCTAAACTAACAGCTGAGGGGACACCTCAGTCGTGAGAAAGGGAGTAATTTTTCCTCAACAATTATCAAGACTTTTTTTTTTATTATAAAAAGATCTGAGCTCTCTACAGAGAAATCTTAATTCTCTATGTGCACAAAGGTTTTTATAGTACTACCAGCACCTCACTTCTGTTCCAGTGTCTGTCTCCTCAGGCTATTTGTTGCACGTTTGTGTAGAATTTTTGTATTTTCAGTTGAACATCTGCATAGAATTTGCAGGTGTTCATGGTTTTGCTGACTTTTAGTAGATGTCGAAACTGTATAAACACTGTAGTGTCAAACAAGGAATGAGTGCTTTTTTGTTTTGTCATGGCAATAGAAAAGTGCTGTATGTGTGTCCCATTCCTTCTTTGTATGCCATTTCACCTCCCAACGGTATGCTTGACACCTTGGAGCTCTACAGCTGTGGTGTCAGTTTAGTGTGTGAGGGTTTCGGCCTCAGAGTGGCGGTTGGAACTGGGCCACAAACACACAGAGATGAGGAGAGAGAAAAGACAAACGGTGAACTATCAAGAAACGAAAAGGAAAAAGGCAAAACAACAGAAACACAAAGAGAGGGGGAGAGGAACAGCCAGGACTATGACAGATTTAATAAATTATCAGCATAGTGTAGCCTACAATGTAATGTGTTAGAAGGACAATGAATCATAATGGCTTGACAAGACATATGAGCTCTGTGCCGTTTAGGCTACGCACCAAGGTGCACAATGTCCAGTGCCCTAAACTGGGATGAGAGTCAGGACCTCCAACTCTGAGGACACGTTTCTCCGTTGGAAACCAGTCGGTCGCTTTGTCTGGATTGGGGGTGAGTTGTTGTTCCACTTGAAGGAGCCTAAGTGTCTTGACATCTTGTTTACAAGTGTTGGGAAAATGGAGAATGAGATGGACCGACAGGGATATTGCAGCCTGTATATCAGACTGTCATGGTGAAGAGACAACTCTAAATTCTTGATTTATTGGTTGATCTACAATCCAACCCTCATCTACCGTCATTAATTTTGGGTAGTGACCAAAAGAATGAGGTCGGAGATACAAGCAGCCGATATAGGGTTCCTCTGTAGGGTGGCTGACCTTAAAGATAGGGTAAGGAGCTCGGACATTCAGAGGCACTTGCTGCACTTTCACGTTGAGGTGGTTCGAGAGACCGATGACAGTGTTTACTGTATGCCTTCTTTTGGTGGTTTTTCCAGAAACGTCCAACCACGAAGAAGAACTTGATGAAAGGATTATATCTCGTCTGGCCAAGGTACACCTTGTGATCCCATAACAGGAACACAAAGAGAGGAAGGAGAACAGTCATGACCATGGCAGATTTAACAAATGATTAGGTAAGTGTAGCCTACAATGTCGTATGTTAGGCCAACGTCCAAATAAAAGGATGAGAGTCATTACCTCCAAGTTTAAGGCCATGGTTCTATTTTGGAAATGGGTGGATTGTGGGTGATTCACTGTCCCACTTGAAGGTGCCTATGTATCTTGAGGTTCTTGTCCACAAGTAACAGGTAAATGTAGCCTGAGTTGGACAGAAGGGTTAGTGTAGCGTCAGCAATAATGCAGGCATTGTACACAACCATTGTGGTAAAGACAAAGCTCTTCTTGATTTATCAGTCAATAACATTCCAACCTTCCCCATGGTCCTGAGCTCTGGGTAGTGACGGAAAGAATGAAGCAGCCAAAATAGAGTTCCTTTATAGGCTGGCTGAACTTAGAGTTAGGGTGAGGAACTCAGACATCAGGAGTGAGCTTGGAATAGTCACTGCACTTTGTTACAGCTGCCATGTTAAATGATTTGATGGTGATTTGAGGTTGTTCAGTAATCTGATTAGGATGCCTCATGGGCAACTTCCTTTGCTGGTTTTCCAAGAATATTCAACAGCGAAGCAGAACTTATTGGAGGGGTTACATATTTCATCTGGCTTAGGAACACCTTTGGATCCAACAGAAGGAGCTGGAAAGATGAATGTCTGGGGCGACTGTGGCTCAGGTGGTAGAGCGGGTCGTCCAATGATCGAAGCGTCGGCGGTTCGGTTCCTGCTCTGTTCTAGTCATGTGCTGTTGTGTCCTTGGGCAAGACACTTTACCCACCTTGACTCCAGTGCAGCTACTCACAGTGGTGTATGAATGTTGGTGGTGGTCGGAGGGGCCGTAGACACGGATTGGCACCCACGCTTCCATCGGTCTGCCCCAGGGCAGCTGTGGCTACAAATATAGTTTACCACCATCAGAGTGAGGATGTGTGAGTGAATGAATAATGGATCCATTGTATGCGCTTTGAGTGTAATCCATTATTTGCCTCACAGTAAAGGCCTTCCTGGTGGAAACTGCATCTTCCTTCCATAGTCCAAAGACCAAAGATGAACTAGTGATTCGACAATAGCCATAGGGGCAACCCCCTACGGGACAACACATATTTGTCAAGCCAAATGCAACTCTCATGGAAATCTCCTGCTGTCTAGAGATTTGCCACCACTGCTGCATCATGTATTCTTCCTTCTCCAACTCTCTCATTTCAGCTGCATTTCTTTTTGCCGTGTTTAGCAAAATATGTGACCTCTGGGTGCATAAAATCTGTTGAAAAGCGTTGAATAATTTACTAATGAATTTCCCCTACACATCAGTGTGAGAGAAAGCCTTCAAATCTTGCCTTAATTTGCTTTTGGAATATGCCATTTTTTTTTGTTCTTGAATACTGCATATTGCAGGAGGAGACACTGCAGCTGAAGGACAAACCTTAAAAGCTACCGACATAAAATACGCAGGAAAAGATGTTGCCCGACAATCAAGAATGACGGTGATCTCATCTGTATGTTGTCATTGTCACATGAAGGCCTTTGTAGATGTGGGCTGTGTTTTCTATTACTTTTTCTTCCTCTAAAGCACACACACAGTCATGTCTAGTATGCCACTGTTATTACAGTAGAAGATTGGCCTTTTCCTCTTCCTGAGAGATCAACCATCGATCTCCAGAGTCAACACAACACCTCACGCCTCGCTGATATTTGCACACAGATGCAAACAAACATTAAAACAGGGACACACATACGATCAAAAAATTGAATGTAAGGAACCTCAACACCGTCCTAGAAATGACACCGTGACCTGACAAGATTTTCATTTAGATAAACAGAAATGCAAAGCAGCCTCGTGTCCTCCTCAGCTTGTTAAAGATGCTGTCTTTGGGGCAGATTCGCACTTGTCTGAGGAAAGAAATGAGCATCCACGACTCAACGTTGGCCGCGGTGACATGTTTTTCTTCAGGGTGTGCTGCATACCAAATGTTCTCCAACATGTCTGGCTTCCTCTGGAGAACACAACAGTGTTTGCACTGAATGCCCACTTTACACCTCCCATTCAAATCTATTTAAAACGCTCTTTTTAGCAGCTTGTGGCGAAGGAGTCGGTCTATTTTTGTTAAAGCCGTTTTGTCAGCGCCAGCCCACTTCACATGTCTTCTTGGACTAGTAAAAAAATGGACAAAACTAGCTGGAACACCTCAACAAAATGAACAAGAGCGTCTTATGTTGACAAAGGATGTTAACTTGGACCTGATTTGTGTGTTTGGTTACTGGACAGTTGATCAGTCAGCAAACCAATTCAAGTCACAAATTCCATATGCAGCCCAATATTCCTCACAGATAGAATTAGTTCTCCACCTGAAGAAACAGTACCTCCACCGTCGTCGCTCTTTTATCAAAGCTGCACCTGCCTTCCAGCTATATATATCTCGGGGTTTCTCACCTCTCCCACATTTTTTTTCTTTCAATTTATCACCCTCGCTCCCATCTCGCAAGTCCCATCTTCTTCTCTGCCTTCCAACTGTCATGCTAACAGATGCACAAACGTCTTTTACGCTTTAACCTCTTTCACCTTTTAATCATTATCTTTTATCCCTTTATGACAGTCTTTTTTTTTTTTTTAAAAATGAGAAAATATCTTTCTCTCACACGAGCGTGCAAAATCTTGCAGAGTTTTGCTCCACGCTTCGTTCTCCAACAACTGGCTTTCGTCAGAGCGTGAAGTTTATTAATTAATTAATAGCAAAAATTACCATAAATTAATAGATTAGAGAAAACAAATCAACTACTTTGGCTTGGTTTCTTTAAAGAATAATTAAACGCACTAAAATCTTTCTTTTCGTGGCCAGCCTGAAGTGCAGTGTTTCATTACTGCACCTTTGGAAAGGCTTAAAAAAATTAGTGCATCATGGGAGCTGGTTATTACCATCCAGTTCCCTGTTGTCAGCATTGTTTCTCTTAGACATAACCAGTCCTTCCTTGACCTTTACCATGTAGTTCATCTAGAAATAAAGCAACAATTTTTACAAAGACAGCTGCATTACGTTTCAAAGATTATTTTTGAGGGCATTTTTTTGTGCCTTTGTTGTATCCTGAATGAAATTTTCAAGGAATTTACATCAGTATTAGAGTTTTATGTTATTGTATATTTCATTCTACTTGGCAGTGACAGTGAAGAGAGACAGAAAAGGTGGAGAGAGGAAATATGGAAATGCCATGCAGTTCAATGAGCAAAGTAAATGTATTCGTGAAACATTAGTATGCTAGATAAAGGTATTTTGGATGTTGGTAAAGTGGTGACATTGGAAAAGTTAGCAGATGGCTTTTTGAGATTGGCTGAGGCGCCCTGGATAACCTGGATAAGTTGGACACAAGGAAAAAAGAGGGATGCACAATCAACAGCCTGGAAGGAAGAGTGACAAAATAAAGCTGAATTTACAAAAACACTAAAACAATAAAGCAAGTCTAAGTTTAAAATCATAATATTTCTTCAAAGTCGCTTTATTCTGTGTGTCTCATTGGCTGATTGGCTTGCAGAATGCAGGCAGATAGCTCATTGGACAAGAGAAGTGACAAGGAAATTTAAAGTCAAATGATTCAGACAGCGAGGTAGAGTAGAAATGGCAGAGAATAAAGCAGCGGCAACAGTGATGATGTCCTACCATCGCCCAAGAATCTCAACCAATGGTGTGGTGAAAACCCTACATGCTCACTCTGCCCGACTCAAGCTACACTCAAACACATTTTAGTGGGCTGCAAGACCAGCCTTGCTCAGCCAGGTGCTAAAGTGTCTGGCACTATTGCTGGAAAACACAGCGCATGAGTGTTAACGCCCTTCCACCCACGTTGACCCGATGGCAAGAAACAACATTTGTCCGGGAGGGTGAGGGTCCTCTGGGGTGGGATCTTCTCAACTGCCCAGATCCTGGGCAGTTGAGAGGGGCTTGCGACCAGAAGATTCTTGTAGACCTGGACCAAAAGCTCAGCTTCCCACCTGAGATTGTGTCCACCTACCTGCGACCAGACCTAGTGCTATGGTCAGCTTCACTTAGGCATGTCTACATCATCGAGCCCACAGTGCCCTAGGAGAGCTCAGCAGAGGAAGGCCTATGAGCACAAGAAGTTGAGATATATAGAGCTTGCTGCCGATGCAAAACAGCGAGACTGGAAGGTGAGGGTCCGACCAGTCAAAGTAGGCTGCAGAGGCTCCATAGCCACCTCGACATTCAGGCTTCTCCGGGAGATGGGAGTATGCAGGAAGGCCCACTGGCAGGGGATCCAAGGACCTCTCCAGACTTGTTGAAAGGGGAAGTCAGTGGCTGTGGATGAAGAGAAAGGACTCCACCTGGGTCTTCAGGTGATTAGAAGGCATCTAGGGGGTGAACCTGGGATGCTGAGATTCACTGCTGAAACCTCTGGAGGTGTCGTGTAGGGACATGCAGAGACCTTTGGATGGGCAGGTGCTCAAAGTTAAAAGGGGGCACATGGAGGACAAATTTGAAACACCATACAGAAACATACCTTACAATATAAGGTGCAGCAGTGGTGCAATGGTTAAGTCTCAAACCCCAAACTGTGCTGTAATGTATTTGTGACAAGTTATTATTATTTTGAAGTTGAATTTAGATCAGCATTAGACACTGGACTGTTTAACTGTGGCTACTCTTCCTGGAGTCCTTGCTTTTAAATTTCATACCTTTTCAAGATATATACAGTATAGCCACGGATTTGCTCCATGGTGCTGATTCATAATCTGTCCTTTATTATTCATAGTGCTAATAATAAAGTAAAAAACAAAAATAATTAAATAATATAGAAATCATGTATTTAAATGTATTTGTGCTTTTATTCAGTTTGACTATCCACTTTACGCAAGACAGCAGGGTTATAAAAGTTATATATTTTATATTTATGCATATTATATTTAATTTGTCTGTATATACAAATGTTATAAACAAGTACTGATTCCTTTAAATGAGAGGTTGAGAAAATCACAATTCAAATTCTTCTAATTATTATTGTTATTGTATTTATACTATAATAGTCCAAAATTATGTGAAAATGCATGTACATAGTTTTAGTGAAATAACTAACCTATGCCTCATTACCTCTAGAAACACAGGAAACACACTGCAACTCACTGACAGTAAAATAATACATCTCTCTGATGCACGTTGCCCATGACAAAAGAAGCATAGAGAAACAAAAAGAAGCCTGGCAGACTTTATCCTCTCAGCAGCTGTGTGATTAACTAGTGACTATAACCTATAAAAAGGTGTGTGTAGAGTCAGACACAAGGCGCTCACTTCACTTCATCAGTCATCTTGCAAAAACACACCATGCACAAACGCATCCTGTTGCAAAACCTCCTCACCATCAGGACCATCAGCTGTTGATGTCCTCCCTCAGGTCTCTGGTTTCTAGACTAGCAGCGCTACGTAGTGCTGAGCTGCATGGAACGTCTGGACACCTCAGAGCAGTGAGGGACGTCTACGTAGATCATGTGACCGACCGAGGGCAGATCTGAATTATTTTTATTTTTGTTTTATTTATTATTTTGGGCCTCAAAGACTTTTACACACACACACACACACACACACACACACACACACACACACACACACACACACTTGCAAATAAAAAACAAAATTAAATAAAACTTAAAAAACAACTTTGACAAAAGGGCACTTTGGGCATCAAGGGGCAAAGGGGCAGGTGCTTCAGCCCCCTCCGCCCCCCCTGCACGTGCCTGGTGTCGTGGGCCAATCAGTGAAACACCGATGAAGGAGGGCACCCACTTGATAACCCAGAGGACGCCGTCACTCACTGGACCATCCCACAGAATCTTAGGTGTCTCATGTATGCAAGAAAGGATATCAACATCTAGTCCTACACAACAGACCATATTCACAAAGAGGGATAGAGATGGAGCAGTGACTGAACTAATCTATACATAAGCCTAATGCAAATTAGAAACTCTGCTTAGGGTCTTTTTCACCCTGAGCAGCTCAAAAATTGCATTTGTGTACAACATATATCGTTTTTCTTATTTACAGTTGTGAGAGAAATACATTTTTCTTGGATATCGTTTAAGGTGTATCACAAATTTTGTTTCTAATCAACTCATCTTTTTTTATTACTTTCCTGTTGCTCCTTGTCAGCAAACCATTCATTTATTATATGGGTTAAGAAATAAGAAATTAGGGGAAAGTCTTGCGATATTGCTAAAAGTATCGTGAAAGGGTCGTATCTTAATCAAAAACATGGTCTTTGCCCAAACACAACCAAGCAGTTTTGGTACTTAAATGCACAGTTATCATTGCAAAACTGTCAGTTTTTACCAAAAGCAGTTTAATTCCCTACAACAACAGATAGATTAGGTACCTAAATCTAACCAAGCAGCAAGAGAACACAGAAGTAAATTGGGAATAAAGGCTAACCTTAAGTCTTAAAATAATACCTCCAACATGAATCCCCTTCTCCAGGGTCAAAGTCTTTTATTCAGACCAATGCTACAACCACTCCAAAATGCCCTTTAAGTGGATTTTGTGGCTGTTAGAAATTGTAAACATTTGGAACTACATCACAGCGGTAGCTTGCCTAGAGAACAGCATTTCCTTTAAAACTGTCATCGAGATGCAGCTTAGTTGTAGAATTGTTGAGCAAAACAACTTCCGGGCAGCCCAGTCAGTCAACATTTTAACCCAAATCATGTTTTTCCAGCAGTTTTTATGCTTAAACCAAACCTGAACGACCTTCCATTTAATAGGGATGCTAAATCGGAGAGGGCTTATATGGGTCATCTTGAAAGGTTTCTTATTTAGTCTTTTAGTTTGTAAGACCTGATGGTTGTGGTATGCTGTGAGCATCAAATAATACAAGTCCAAAATGAGAGAACAGCATCTACCTACTGAGATTTGTCCTCCTGTTAGACCTACCTGTATGATTCACAGTATCAGGCTGCAAAAACTGCTTAAACATGCAAAGCTACAATACCTACACCTGCATAGAAATTCACTCAGTGGGGTATAAATGTGCATCTAGTCATTGTCAAAACATCGGTGGACTTCTGTGTGTCTATGAGAACTGAGAGTAAAGCTGCTAATGCTTCTGGTTGTCAGTGCTTGTCATGCTACAGTGTGCAGTGGCCAGATTCGGCTCTGCTGCATTTTTTAAATATCCTGGAAGGCTTCAAGAGTTTTCTTCAGCATTTGAGGATGTACTTGAGTGTGCAACCATAAATTTTGACAGGATATTTCTCTCAAAGCTGGTTCAGAACTCCCAAATTCATCCCTGTGCACGGACACATCTTAACATGTGGCTTTATTCCTCGTTTTGTCATTAAAATCGTCTGTATCGAGGAGCCACATGGAGGCAGAGCTCTGTTTTGTTAGAGAGTTAAAACCGGCAAGAGCAGCTATAAGGCAGCGAGTCAGAGAGAAAGAGCTGCAAAAGGTGAGAGGGAGGACATCCAGGAAGAAGAGAACGAGAGAGAGAGAGAAGTGATGACAGGTTATTTTTCACCTTTTCCTCTCCTGACGGCTGATGTTATTTCCCATTCTCCTCGGACACACAGCAGATCCAATCTAAGGCTTCTCTGGACGGCCCTTCTGAAGCCCCATAACCAAATGAAAACCTTTATTACATACACCTTACACAGACTGCACACACACACATAAAGCAAAACATACTCTATATACCTGCGCTCAAAATGAAAGAAGGAATATTACACAGACATGCAACAAGGTTCACTTCACACACTCATATGCAGCCAAACGTCTTTATGCAGGGCGGCAGAAATCACAGTTTGGACCTGCAGATGCATGCACATTTCTTTTCTTTTTTAAATGTGGGTGGCTTTCTCAGTCTCTGCCTGGATGTGCATTTATGTGTGTTAATCGTAAAAACCATGAGGGAGCGCATCAGGTGAAGGTTTAATTCTTCAGCTGTTACTTTACAGAGGATTATTACCGTTGGCAGGGCTGAAAGTGGACACTGGAGACGTATACAGTGAACTCACACAGACCCACACATACATGCAGGCACAATGCTGGAGAGCCATAAAAATAAAAGCCCCACAGAAAGTCTTCTGCAGTTATTATTCTGCTTTTTACTCTTTTTTTTTGCCTCCTTATCTCCCCTTGTAGCCTCCTTCAAACTCTCATGTGTGTGATGTCCTCACTTTGGTAACTGTATTTATTCTGAGGAAAATCTTAAAAGACAAACCGAAAGAGATTTATAAAGTGGCTCTTCAACAGAGAGAGAGGCACATAAAAGAGAGAGAAAGGAAGACGGTGAGATAAAGACATAAGAGAAGGAGGAGGGGTGATGACAGATAATCAGACGGGTGTGAGAGAGCAGAGTCAAGGTGAACATTCCTCCTAATAGACCGCCATGCAATCGGGTTATTTCAGTCGCTTAATGTGGCAAAAAGAGGGCTTGCACCCCAGGAACCGTGGGAAATTGAGTTTTCGTATGCACCTGGGGGACGAGTGCGAATAAAAGAAAAAGGAAAAGGTCAAAATCAGCGTCGTCCAATGACATTTCTCTAATGTCGCCATCGCTGCTGGATTTGCCGTGTTATTCAATTGTGCAGGTTATCACCGGGGGAGGAAAGATACAACAGAGAACACGGTTACTTCTGGGTTCTGGTGCCTTTAATGTTGCTGATATCAACATTTAAAACAGGACTTTTTAACAGAAGACCAAAGGAAATGAGCTGCTTTTGAAATGTGCACAGATTGAGCAATGAAAGCAAAATACTGTAGTGGGTAATGATGTATGACAGAAAACATGAAACAAAACCAAACAGATGCATATTTAACAACCATAATCATCAAAACTGACTTGAGTATGTATAATATATAACACCATCATGTAGGACTGCAAAACTCAACATACTGTGATTCACCTTAAAAAAGAACATGAGATAATGAACCACTAATGTATTAATAAAGGATAATAGCATGGCTGAGGATTTATGCGTCATTTTTCTATGAAACTGAGAACAAAGTGGTCAGCAGCTAATAAACTAAATACAACACGTTGGCTGCAGTAGTGTCAGAATTAACTATTGACAGGAAATTCCTTAAATATGAACATATACAGTATATCTAAATAAAGTATCCAAACAGGGGTGCAGCTAATAATAACAACCTATAGTGAAGCCTGTTAGAGGCACATACTCATAAAGCTGAAGTTATATCCTAACCATAATGGAATTTATTTGGTCATATCAGCAGTTAAAAAGCAGAACCTGGATCAGTCATTCCCGTTTTTAGTTACTGCACATTAGAAATAAAGATTTTTTTAAATAGAAAAATAAAAGGTTAATTATATACAACTCCTCATAGAATACTTCTGCTTGGCCATCATACTTGCATAAGTGAAGGGGTTAGTGACAAAAAACAAACAAACAAAAACTACCTTACAGTGATTTGCCCTGAACGACTACACTAACTACAATAAATACAACTACAACAACGACTGAAACAACAACTAACACAGCTACAACTACAACTACAACTACAACAATTACAACAACTACAAATGTACATGCAGGCATGATGACTCAGATATAATCTTTTTTTCTAATCTGAACTGATTAAAAACATATCAGGAATGGTTCTTTGAAGTTATGCTTTATTAATTACTGATGTTAACAATTAAATTCTATTAGTGTTAGACTATAACTCTAGTTCTGTAAAACCTGCCTGGATCTATTAGTGTATTTAGGTACTGCAAGTTAGAGCTTCAATTTTATTTTAAAAGAATAAATAACTGCCACCAGTCCAAAAATATCAATACTTGTAAAATACTTCATCATGGATTGAAATGTTTCTGGCCTTGTGATTCCTAAAAACATTTTCAAGGATATTTGTAGCAGACTGACGTAGGATGTAGATCTTATATACAGATGGATGTGATGCCAGCTTCCCAAAAGTGTTATTTTGTGCCTATGACGTCTGTACAGTATGGAAGTGTTGGAAACGTGGTCTCCATGTCCTGCTCCTGGTCACTAGCGTGCAGACTGGTATAAATATAACTAACGTCACAAGCTTAAAATGACCATTTCGAAGATATTTTGGTTTCACTTTGGAAGAAATGCCAACAGGGAGGAAGCTGGTGCAACATGAGGACGAGGTGATGCGTCTTTATATACAGTCTGTTGTGTAGAATGGAGGATGAGGGCAAGTACAAGGCAGGAATGACCAGAGAGTAAATCCACATGTAGCCTGAAAACCAACCTGCAGACTCTTAGACTTCAGTGTGATGTGGAGCCACACAGATTCATCTGAAGCAGGACGCTGATGAGGTTTCAGAGCTGACTGCCAGACAGTTGAGGAGAACTGCCAACAACGTCTACCAGCTGCGAAGCCAAGTCCGGCTTATTACGCGGATAGAAATGAGTAAATAAAAAAATAAACATATGCTCGATATGTTTATTAAAATTCCTTTTCCAAGAAGTCGATCCAGCCTGTGTGAGGCTGGTTTAACACATTACAGACTAATGTTGGTGATGGAGAAACTGACATTTTCCTACCTGCACATTAAAAAAAAAAAAGGTAAAAATATTAGTAGTAAAAAAGAAATAAAAGCAAGTACAGTAGTGATAATACTGAGTAGCAGACTGTGTTTTAATGTGGGCTTAATGTTTTTTATGAAACAACACTATAAACCAGATGTGCAGTAAAGCCACTGCATAAGTTGATTTGTTTTTTTCTCATTTTTAATTAAAAGTAAAAATCTCAGTCATCCCAGTGTTGGACAGGTTACTTCATTTTTTTTATTACTCATAGAAAAGTAAATCTTCTCCACTGTGTTCTATCATGGCAGCCAGAGATGATCAGTTGGTGTTCATGTTGTTTGTCTGAGCATCTAGAGTCTCTGCAGTATAAATATACTTATGAATTTCTACAAATATTTATTAACAGTAGATCTAAATACATTTTTAATAGATTTTTAATAATACATTTGATTTCTTTGCAAATGTCTAAGTTGTTGTGCATGTGGTTAGTGGGGACAAGAGAAAATGACTCATTCAAATGTAGGATTTCTCAACTCAGACTAAAACTACTTTCTAAAGTTTTTTGTATGCTTAACTCTATGTTTCTTTTTGCAAAAAATGTTTTAAATTGCTGAAGAAATACACTAAAACTGTCTAATTTTATGATCACAAATTATAGGAGAAAAATTACTATTTGTAAAAAAAAAAATTTAAATGAATTGCTGATGTACAGTTTTGATCTGTTTTCATTGTCAACATGAAAATGAAGATTTTTACTGTAATTTCAAAGACAAAATAAGTGTTAAAATGATGTATTTTTAATTTAATTCAAACATTTTTAATTCAAACGTTTTACCAAAATATGGTTAAAAACCATTAAATCAGATGCTTTATAAGTGCCTAAAACAAGAATTACAGCAGGCTGCTGAAAAACTGATGGTGTGAACTTAAAAATAAAATAAAAATAGAAAATGCAGAACAGCTCAAAAGGCACTGTTTAGAGAAGCAATTTTGTTTTTTAAATTTTTTACATGAAGTGAAATTATTTTTCTTTGGTTTCTAAAATATATTTAATAGAGTGAAGTTTGTCCCACTTTGCTACATTTCAGTACATATTTCCAATACATAAAATTTTAACTTGGCATTGCATTTGTCCTTAACTGATTTAGAGCTAAATGCATTTTTAAATCATAATTCTGGATCGTCAGTTTTCACATTTTCAGTGAAGAAAATAATGTACTTTACAAGCAACTACAGTTACAGTTAGTGTAGATTACACTTCTACCATTACATAGATGTCTAGTTACAGTATTAAACAGTAAACCTCATATTCTACTATAAAGTGTCTTCATTATATATTAATTATTTATTTATTATTTATACAATGTTTGACTCTTTATGCAAATTACAGTTGGAACATTGTAAAAATACAGTAAAAAATTGACAACTATACCTATGAGCATTTTATATCAATTTTACAGGATAATGTGATATAGTGTAGTACAATTTAGTATTTTTCCTTATTTTCAAAAACATATTTAATAGACTTCAATTTGTAACAAACTGCTGCCTTTAAGTAAATGTTCCTGATATATTAAAATGAAACTTGCCTTTGACTTAAACCTTCTTCTTCTTTTTTTAATGATTTACTGCTGAATGGATTTTTTAATCTAATTTTCTTTTTTCAATTTTTTATCCTAAAGATCGTTGCAGAGGCAACATTACGTGAATACAGTAAGTCTAGTAATTTAACAGGAAAGTGTGTTACAGTGTGGTACGATTTATTATTATTATTCCGCCAAGGAACGGCGGGGTTATATGATGATCGCCGTTGGTTTGTCTGTCTGTGCGCAACATTACTCAAAAACAGATTAACGGATTTGGATGAAATTTTCAGGGAAGATCAAAAATGACACAAGGACCAAGTGATTAGATTTTGCCAGTGATGTGGCATATAGTCTGGATCTGCAGATTTGTTAAAGATTTTTGTATCATTGTGAGATAGCAGTACAGTGTCACTCTAGCTTTGACAACTTCATCTTCACCTTCAGCTATATTGTCATTCAGCAATGTACGTAGTACACAGTTAAACAAAATGACGTTTCTCACAGCCATTTTACAGTGCAGAAATGAGGGTAATACTATAAAAAAGTTAAGAATAAATATAAGGTAAAAATAAATATGAGACAATTTAAAAAGACTAAACTAGATAAGAAAACAAAAGCAAAACAAAAGCACAAGCATACATCAGACACAATCATACTCACTACTGGGGTGATAGTGAGTGAGATTAATGTGAGTGCAGTTTTGGATATGGAGGTGATGAGTGCAGGTCTACATGTGTTGTCTACATGTCAGCTGCCTGCTGACGATCACATGATTGTGATCCCACTACAAATCGACTGCTGCGAACTTAAGCTTGTTCTGTGCTTGCCGCGACCGCGAGGTCCGTGTGGCTCTGTGCGGACAAACTGCGTCATTTTAGCAGCCACGCCCCCTCACACCGCCCTTCTCATGCGGAAAATTTCCGGGTCGTGCACCCCCAGTTTTTCTAACTACGCGGACAGAGACACGTGGAACGCTGATGGAAGAACAGGGGCTCCTAGCAGCAGAGTTTCAGAAATACAAACATCTATACGATTCATCACACAGAGATCACCGTAACCGGGTTATGAACAATTCATGGTGCCAAATTAAAACTAACTGCTGAAATGCAGCTGTTCGGTATAATGCCATGTTGTAAACAATGGCAAACTTCTTTTACTCTAGTTTCGTACTAGAGTAGACTAGGTAGACATGTGTTCGTGATACACTGCCCCCTGCAGTTTGGGACCAGACGCAGCATGGAGTATAAAGTCCCACACGGTCTCTTGAGTGGATTTCCAAGCGGCTCGTTTGTGTGGAAAGCATAACCCAGCTTTTATCGGGACTTATCCATCAGAAATGGAACAGGGAACAATTGATTAAATTGTGGGGATGTTTCCGAGTCCCATCAATTCCTGCCGCCCACTACATGTTTAGGTCACACGATTCGGTATCCATACATAACGTATACATGCTTAACACACGTCTGTACTCAGTGCAAGGTCCTTTTGTTTGTATTGCGCTCTCTGAGTGCTTGTCTTGTTTTTTTTTTGGTTTCTAAAATATATCTCATAGACTTCAATTTGTAATAAATTACTGCCTTTAAGTAAATGTTCCCGAAGTATGAAAATTAAACTTGCTGTTGACTTTATCCCCCTTTTTTTTTTTGGTATAGTGATGAATTTAACAGGAAAATGTGTCAGTGTAGTACAATTTATCTGAAATCTGTGTCTTTGAATCCAAGCTGGAGGACCATTCAGGGTGACCGTTATCTAAAATGACCCATCAAATCTGGGAAACTGTGAGAGCCTGATTCATCCCCTCTAGACGTTGCTAATTTTTTTCCTCCGTCTGCCGCTGATGAGCCATGTTTTAGTTGTAGCTCACAGAGGAAAACCTCGACATGACTCACGTCTGGAGCACAAAACGTGCTGAAACATGTTCCCAAATTCTCTCAACTAATAACAGCTACACTGAGGTGAACCTGTAGGAATAAAGACAAGCAGATTTCTGGGGGAAACTCGCAGAAGAACTGAGGGTTTGGTAGAAGTTTATCCAGATTCTAATCCTTTATTTCTGCCTTTGCAAACCCAGAAAACATCTCTGTTATCAGATTTTTCCTCCCAGACCCTCCCAGACTTTTCATTTACTATTTAAACATAAAACATATGCACTCAAGGTACAGTTTCACATATTAAGTATGCCTGTTCCTGAGTGGGTTTACTTTGTCGTTGATAGAAGATGGATATCATGTAATATTGATGGCACAGAGTTAGTTGCTTGTTTCTGCTGAGTGCTTTCTCTTTCTCTGCAGTAAAAAGCAGCAACTGAATGCCAAATAAAAGCATTTTTCCAAATATCCAGCATCATACATTAACTGGAGCCTGTATGACCAAAAAACAAAATGCGTACAAGAAACCGTTACCTGCTGTTTTCATGAGGTTACTAGTGGAGTTTTCATCTAGTTTGAAGCATTATCAGCACCATTGTCTCTGCAAACTCCAATGCCACTATTACTCCTTAAACATGCAGTATTTTAATCTCCCTGCTGCTTTTAGGTGGAAAATCGAGCATGACTTCTTACTAATACTGTAAATGTTGAATAAAAATAAAACGCTCTGTAACAGTTCTTTTGATTTTAAATAGCAAACAAATCTCTGTGTTCTTTCTGTGATAAAACAGTCTGGTTCTTACAATATACCAGCAGTATACATCGATCAGGTGTAACATTATGGCCACCTGCCTAATATTGTGTTGGTCATCCTTTGGCTGCTAAAACAGCCCTGACCTGTCGAGGCATTGACTCCACTAGACACCTAAAGGTGTGTTGTGGTATCTGGCACCAAGGTGTTAGCAGCAGATCATTTAAGTCCTGGAAGTTTCGAGGTGGGGCCTGCATGGATCAGACGTGTTTGTCCAGCTCATCCCACGGATGCTGGATTGGATTGAGATCTGTGGAATTTGGAAGCCAAGTCAACACCTCAAACTCGTTGTTGTGCTCCTCAAACCATTCCTGAATCATTTTTGCTTTGTGGCATGGCGCATTATCCTGCTGAAAGAGGCCACAGCCATCAGGGAATATTGTTTCCATGAAAGGGTGTACATGATCTGCAACTATGCTTTGGTAGGTGGTACCTTGTCCCAGTTCATGGAACTGCTCACCGGCTTCCTGATCTCTATGGCCTCCTTAATCCATCGTTTGTATTTGTTAGCCTCTGATGTTATGATCCTCCCCTTGCAACATCCACATGGATGGCAGGATCCAAGGTTTCCCAGCAGGACATTGGCCAAAGCATCACACTGCCCCCGTCGGTTTACCTTCTTCCCATAGTGCATCCTGGTGCCATGTGTTCCTCGGGTAAGTAACACACCAGGCCATCCACGTGATGTAAAAGAAAACATGATTCATCAGACCAGACCACCTTCTTCTATTGCTCCGTGGTCCAGTTCTGATGCTCACGTTCCCATTGTTGGTACTTTCGTCGGTGCACAGAGGTCAGCTTCGACACCATGACTGATCTACAGCTATGCAGCCCCATATGCAACAAACTGTGATGCATTGTGTATTCTGACACCTTTCTATCAGAACCAGCATTAACTTCTTCAGCAGTTTGAGCAACAGTAGCTCGCCCGTTAGATTGGATCACTTGGGTCAGCCTTCACTCTCCATGTTCATTAATGAGCCTTGGCCCCCTATGACCCTGTTGCTGGTTCACCACTGTTCTTTCCATGGACCACTGTTGATAGACACTGACCACTGCAGACCAGGAAAACCCCACAAGAGCTGTAGTTTTGGAGATGCTTTGACCCAGTTGTTTAGCCATCACAATCTGGTCCTTGTCGTTCAAATCCTTACGCTTGCCCATTTTTCCTGCGTCTAACGCATCAACTTTGGGGACAAAATGTTCACTAGCTGCCTAATATATCCAACCCACTAACAAGAACCATGATGAAGAGATAATCAATGTTATTCTCTTCACCTGCCAGCGGTCATAATGTTATGCCTGATCGGTGTGTATTTTTCAATTTAAACTAGTGTGTTTAAATCATATGGAACTTCCACAGTGTTATATTCTGTGAAAGGATTCTCTGCCATAGAAACAATGAATTTAAGTACATTTGCTCTAAAGAAATAAAAATCATGTTACTTTCGGCCTTACATTTGAGTTTTTGAACCATGTCTGTGTTTGCATTTTAAGTAAAGAAATTGTTCATGAAGCATACATATATAGCAGCCATGATGGTCATTCATCTGAATTACCATCATCATTCATCTGACTGTAGAACTTTGCTCCATAAATCTACCAGATTGTTTTTGTATGTTTTACAATAACAAACCATCGGGAGTTGAACCAAAGTGCTGTACAGTTAGGAGGGAAAAGTGAATGACTAAACTAAATGAAATTAGTAAAACAATAAGAATAAAATACACCACAATATTAGATGAAGTCTGAGCAGTTTGAATATAGAGGATGTTTTAGAGATTCGGAGCAGCTACTGCAAAGCCTCAAAATCAGAAGAGCTTGTGACATTTGACAGAATAAAGAACACTGTTCTTGCAAATGATACAAGACAGGAATGCTGGTAGCAAACTGTTGATCTTGTAAGAAAACAGACTTCTTGCATTTAAATGTGATACTGAAGAAATGCATTTAGGTCAGGCACTGTCCCATAGTAAAGGATTTGTGGAAATCACTTCAGTTTTTGACCCAATCAAAGTGAATTAATGTGACTGATTCAATATTCTGTCATAAAAACCAATAGATTGATTAGTCTTCAATCAGAACAAAACATAGAAACATACTTGTCCATTTTTTTGTGTTTTTTTTTTTATCACCAACTGAATACAAGGCAACCAGCCACTTTTCAAACTGATGTAAGTATATTCAGCTCAACAGGTTTGCGGGTTTAATGTTTTCTTTCAGCTGAGAATCTGTATCACCCTGAACCTACGGGGTCACAGACTCACTTGTCAAGTAAAGGTGATGTTTCCAGAAAAAACTGAGAGGTGGCAGCTGAGCAGGAGTTAATGGACAACAGTTTCAAGTTCTTTTCTGTTGTCATTTCATAAATATCTGAATTCACTGGGTCATTACAACTAATTAAAAGCAGAAAGGTACTTGGTTTAAAACGTAATTCTGTTTAGTTAAGGGTCACACCTGTGGAATTATAGGTCACACAATATGTCTGCAGAGGGATACGCCAACATTGCTAGATAGGACAATATCGCCTAAAAACAGAACTATTCTGCACGGTCTGAGAGGCGCACACTGTATTCGTGACTTTTAAGCTTTATTTGATTCATATTTGTTGGCATTATTTGTGAAAGTGCTTTGTACGGACAGTTTTAATGTATTGTTGTTGCAAGCTAGCACATTGGACGATGGAAAACTAGCTTATTTTTGGAATCCGTCTAATTAGGGACACTTTTTTGTGAAACTTTGTGTGCATATGAAATGTCTGTATGTCGTTTATTTTCATAGTTTTCATGGTGTCAGCTGACTGAGGAGAAAAATAAATGTTCAAAGACACCTGTATGATGCATGGCCTTTATTATATCAGACTGGAGTAGTTACAGTAGCATTTCTATGTTAGATACTAGGTTAAGAATTCACTACACATGATATAATTTCCCAGTAGGTGCTCACCATTTCCTGTGGGTGTTGTAGCTTCAGAGCACCCACAGAATCAGCGCCTACGCTCCTTACATTAGCAGACAACTCCATTTCAATCTAAACTTCAACAGAGACGTGTGTGAGCTCTTTTAGAAATACATGTAGTGTCCAATAATTTTGGAACGCTTGAAATGTGGATCCTAAATGTTAAAGTTCCTTGGCACTGTAATGTAGCATCTCTTATGTGAATTCAAACAGAGAGTATTTGAAGCACACGGTCTGGAGAGAAAGTGAATCTGTGTATTTACAGTCTGGACTCACAGTTTGAACCATTGATCCTCTGGCTGCTTGTGTTTGCCCTTGTTTTTTTTTTTTTTTTCAACCCAGTGGAGCTACACAAATAAAATCTAAGTTGTAACTATAAATAACTTGAGGCACTTATTCTGTGTTTTCCTGTAGATCCAGTGTTTGCTCAGCACATTGAGGACTATTTTAAACAGGACGTGACAACCTTGCCGTGCACTCGGCTGTCGCGGGCCGCAAACCGTCAGACCCACAGATGTCTTGTCAACAAAATGTAATCAGGTTTGGGAAATGAGATTATGGGCTTTGCTTTACATATTTGATTTGATTATTTCATCAGAAGTGATGGATCCGGTGACAGATGATAATTCACTTAATGGCAGCCCCACTTCAAAAATACGCCTATAAATAGCAAGACAGCGTATGTTAATTAATCTTATGCCAGGACAACTGTATATTAAATAACCTATTAGATTTGTGCCAGACTGCTGCATCAGAACATCACGATGCTGCTACATGAATAAAAATTGTGGAAAACACACACAATAAGCTGAGTGAGTTATAGAGAGGTCAGCAGCAGGTGTGAAACCATCAGAACTAGAACTTATCACTGTTAGTTTAGGCAAAGAAACCTGTTTCTTTGAACTGAAATATTTAAATAATTATTATTTTTCACATGTTGTTATTTTTGCAATTTTCACTTAAGTACTTTTTTTTATTTACTCATAGTATATTCTACACTTTCTTGTGCATTTTGTACTTATTTTTTACGTTACTTACCAGGTATTCTACTGTTTTATTTGTATATTTGGTGGTGGTTACTTTACTCTTTCTGCTTGTCACAACAGAACTTCCCCTTGGGGATAAATAGAGTATTTCTATTCTATTCTATAAGACATAAACCAGACACGTTTATGTCTTTATGTCATATTCTTGCAGGATTCATATAATGTAAAAGGAGAATACAGATACACGAGCCACAGATGAATGTTTTTCTTTACTTATTTTCCCTCTGTGGTGCATTTATAACTAAATCTCTCCATGTTGTTGAGATATTGTCCATGCCTGACTTCATCCACAGAGAACTTAAGTTTACCTGGGGCATGAATAATCAAACCGCCACATTCTCCATTAAAAATGTAAAGATATAGGAATGTAGTGTGTTTCTATGTAACCACCTCGGCCTCCCCTTTGATTAAGTAGAGCCTGCTGAGATCCAGATTTGGTTCGGTTCATGCAAACAGAAGAAAACGGATCGGGTTGAGGAATAATTGGGCACCGAGCACAATTTTTGCCACCTGCTCAGTCGGACGGCTCCTTAAAAAGTTCGCTGTGCAATTTCCCAAAGCTGGACCGCGTCCTTCTGAATCTTTTATCTTTGAGTTTTAGTCATCCCCTTTTTTCTCAGAGATGCATGGCACGTAGAAGCAGACAGAAAGCAAAGATCAAGCTGCCCAACGCAGCAAAAAGAGAGCAGAGGGCATTGTTTCATTTCATCTTATTTTATCTTTTACTCCGGCTCGCATTTCTTTGTGGGGAAAAAAAATGTGCTGTACCTCAGGCATGACGCAATGAGAATGCATGAACACAAACACGAGGGTCTCCAGAGGGAAGCGACTGATCACCATGATGCCTGGTTAACCCGGATCCCTCTGTGTTTACCTGCCTCGCTGTGCACGAGTAGGCAGGTGTGTGTTTATGTGTGTTGTTTTGTAGGAAACCTGAGATTTCTCCTCAGAGATGTTCTATAAAGCAGATGAAAAATCACAGTATATGTGTTTGTGTCTTTGTAGTGGACCATGTAAGTAGTATTCTCATACATCCACACATTCTCTCCACACATTATCTGTAATTTAGTTTTTATATCTTTACGTGGGGAAGCCCATCTTCCCACAATGAATATATACGGTTGAGATTTTTTTTTACACCCTCTGGAAAATACATGTTATTCTCAAAGTACTGTGTTATAATGGAGAAAAAAGAATCTTTGCATAATAGTTTAAAATGATCTTACAAGCACAGATGAGTCAAAACAGATGAGATTATATTGGAAGAAAAACACTTTTTAGTGTTGTGGAAGTGCACAAATATATATATTCAGAGTAAGAAATACATATAAACATTTCTAGAAACTGAATAAACTATTAGAGTAGAGAGAAACAAAACAGACATTTCTTTGCTGTTCCAATTGCTGACAATGAAACAAGTTATTGATAACTCTTAAAAATAGATACCTTTATTTAAACTTCATTGCAAATACAGCAGATTTTAACCATGATTGACTATTTTAAGTGAAATGTACTTTTTCCATTGTAGAACATTTGTAGATTTAACACACACTTCCTCCATGTGAGCTGTGGGAGTGCTCAATGACAAAGCCTTCGCTCAAAAATGTAAAACAGATTCGACATGGTTAAGATGTTAATGTTTATAAGAGGAAATGTAGGTGAAAAGGAATAAAACTCTTTGGCTGTGAATTATGGGAGAGGAGCTCCCCGAAAAAGAGGGATGACATTATTTATACATTTGCATCATGTTGTTTAGCTACGTGTAAGTTGTATCTATTCTGAATAGTTAGTCTTTTGTTCTGTCACGGAGGAGAAGCACAAAATCTCCTTATCTGTCACAGGAATGTAACTCTTCCTGCCCAAGGTCCTGGGAGTGTTATAGAACAGATAATACAATCCTTAATGTTTTTCCATCAGTAAACAAAGTGCAAAGGCCTAAAATCTTTGTAATTTTTTAGATTATTTTGGTTATCCCACCATCTACAAATCGCTGGTGTAGTATTTTATTAGTGGTTACTGGTTACACCTACATTTATTACAGCAAAATGTGGGACTGAAATCAAAGATTTCAGCTTCCAGCACCAACTATTTTGCCAAAAAAAAAATCTAAATAAATTTCTAGTGTGTCGAGCCAACATTTTTAATTTAAACTCTGTCAGTAGTCGGTGGTTTTAACCCCTTAAAACTCATCTCATTGGCAAAGTTGCATACTTTGAAGTGCATGAAAATAGTCCCTTTCTGACTTAGGCATCCATTTATCAATTTCACATTTCTTTCTCTTTCTTTATTCTAGGCTGTTTTTTGAGGGATTCTATGGCTTCTGCAGTTAAAGATCCACAAGTTGTTTGACAATATTGCATCTAGATGTGCAGATCTTTGTTATCTCCACATTTTTCTGCATTTATCCTTCCCATTCGCTGTAGCTCGAGCACACCAGCTCACCTACAACTCTGCTAAAACACTGTAAAACTGCTCTGCACTTCATATTGACTAGTAGGAGTAATCCATAAATCCGTGTTTGAAGTGGAGACATGCTCATTCAGACAGTATCTCTTGCACATAAATCTGACCAAAACATGACTGCCCTGGGTATTTAATGACACATAGCAGACAGCTTGTTGATTGTTTGATGACACTGGAGGTATTTGGGGATTTTAGATGTAGAAATCACTGAAAAGACAAGCAGTGCACGGAGTGTAAAGAGGAAAAACACAAACAAAATTGGAAATGAATCAAAGCGAATTGAATCAAACATTACTGAAAGTCTTTTGAGTGCTGGAAACTATTCCTCCTGCTCCTCCTCTACAGCTGAGTCTAAACGGGAAAAATTATACAGAAAGCTCCACGGTAAAAGCTGACGTGATTGGTTCTTTAGATTTGGGACATAATAAACTCTGAAAGTCTGAAACCATGTTTTATAGACAGCCGTCGGTACACTGCAGTTTCAAGGCATAAATGCTCAGTGATGGCACTGACTGCTGATTCCACTCATAAAGTGTCTTCCAGCATGTAAAAAATACCATATGGACGCATAAACAAGGAAAAAAATACAACTTGATTTCCAGGGAAAAAAACTGTTTAGGTTACAGTAACATGCATTATTGACTAGTTTGTCCACCAAACTGCTATTTATAATAAGTGATCGTGGTGAAATCTGCTCCCATCAGGCAGCGACGCAGCAGGAATTCACAGGTGTAATTTTTCTGTGCATTTAGTGCTTATGTTGTTCTCTTTTTTTGTAGATGAGTAGGTAGGGCGATATTGGACTTGTTTAGTAATCTTTAACTGGAAAGCCACGGTGGGAGGTGTGATATGATTGTAACTCTATGTATGATTACATACTGCAGGAGCTGAGAATTTTAAATTGGCAGCTTCGGCTTTTGACAGAAATTAGGGGAATTGTTCTGGTAGCGTTTCATGTAAGTATCCAGCAGAGGTTACACTCTGGCTTCCTCCAGTCTTTACTTCAGGCTGCCTCCTCTGTCAAATCTTTTATTTTTTAACGTTAAAGAGCATCACTGTTGGGAGTTTTGTTCCTTCAACAGCTCCGCATTTGCAGTTTTAGAAGCTTCTCGTTGTTTTCTTCAAAGGTTCTTCCTCCATTGATATTTTCAACAGAACCCCAAGATGTACATGTTTTCAGTGTCTTTTGGCTGCTCTTAGTGGTCGTAAAAATAAAAAATAAAATAAGTCTTTATTCAACCCACAGTGAGGAAATTTGCAGCAGCAAAGGGGACGGTGCAAACATTTCTGGAGCATCAAAATCAAAAATAAACCACAATATACATAAGTTGTAGAAAGAACAGTATTGCCTTTGTCAGTAGTAGACAGAAGTAATACTATTGCACAGATCATTATCTATATATTATTCCTGTAGAGGAATAATGACATATTGTAGTATAAGTAGGAAAACAGATATTGCACAGTAAATGTTCAAATATTCCTATTCACAGCTATGAATGTGTTGATATTGCACCAGAGAGAAATAAGACAGTTTGGTAAATATTTTACATATAATTCAATTATATTTGTGTGTAAAAATCCTCTTTTTTGCCTGTTTTAGTACTTAATAGAATTCTATTTAATGCTACTAATTGATTTTACAAGTTTTATATTGTTTATATATTAATATCTCATATGATCTATTTCTGGTAACATCAGTGTTTGTTCTTTAGTTCACTATCTTTAATTCGCTGTTGTAGATTTGAACATTCTGATTACACCAATGTTTATTTCAGCAAATTTTGCAGCTGAAATCAGTTTATTCAATAGAACTGTTGTGACTGGTGGCAGGATCAACTCATGCAGAAATGTAATATTTAATATATATTTCATATCTACTCGTACTTTAGAAATCCTTTTTTGCCTGCTTTAGTATTTAATACAATTTTTATTCAATTTTACCATTCATTTTTCCAGTTTTATATGTCTATATATCTTTATTTCATATTGTCTATTTCTTTAGTCAGCTTGGGTTGTTCATAAATGCGCTGTATGAATACATTTGATTTGTTTTGGTTTTTAAATTGCAGCAACTTTGTGTGATTTTGTTAAGAGGCCTCATTTTGCTTTCTGTAAGTTCAACAACCAAGGACACATAGAATAAACATATAGATGGCAACACATAAATATTTATTTGAAAAGTGTAGTTATTAAAGAATTACCAATTGAAAACAGCTCCTGAGGACTTTCACCCATTTTTCTCTCCTAGCTTACCAAAAATTTGTTCATCTCTTCTCATATTCTTTTTAGCAGCTGGCAAACAAATGACTTTTATCTTCAGCTTGTTTTGTTCTTTACGGACATGTGTAACGTAGCCTATGCTGCCACCATCTTTCTATTTTTAGTCTGTTTCTTCTGCTTCTTCTTCTTCTTATTGTTATTATCATTATTATTATTATTTTTGACAGAGTATGTTCATTTTGTGCAACACTGGGTTAGATAGATTCTAAACAGATGACAGGGTTACAATACTGGGCAAGAAAAATAAGGAAAACTTTCAAAAGTTGGCATTTTAGTCCAATCTTTGTAGAAAAAGTTGTTTTTTCTGTGGTTAGTACATCATGAAACTTGATCTGTGTATCATATCTGTGTGCACCCCTCATTTAATGACAAATGTTGAGTTCAATCAATTAAAAATTCCTGCCAGTAGTCCGCATTTGTGTTGTGCAAACAACTGTGTCCTTATAATGTCCTTCATGGTTCAGTATTTGGGAGTTTTGTAAGGCGAGTCAGATGCTTAACTTGGCCGTAAGACCTCAGATACTAACCTGTGATAAGTTTGGAGGTTTTCCTCTGATACAATAGACTGATAGTGTTGGTGAACTGATGGATTCACAGCCTTTTTCCTGTTCCATTCTAATTATACAGAGAAAAAATACATAAAAAAGGGAAACACTGCAATGTTCAAAAACTGTAGAAACTGTAAAAAAAAAAAAAACAACTCTAAAATCATGTTTTTTTTATTCTGAGAGGCTCTTTTCTTCTTCTTTTTTAAAATTCTGAGTCTGAAAAGATAGAAAAAACATACAGAAAACTCCACAGTAAAAGCTGACATGACTGGTTCTTTGGCTTTGTAACAAACAAAAACAAAATCCTGAAAGTCTGAATCTATGTTTTATAGATGGCCAGCGGTACACTGCAGTTTCAGGGCATAAATGTTCAGCCACAGTCTTAAAGGTTCTTTGGCTTTTAGATGGCCATCGATACACCGTAATGTCAGGGTGTAAATGCTCAGCCACAGCATTAAAGCCCTATTTTGCTGATATTTTATGAGTAAAAAACGCCATATGAACACATTAACAAGATAAAAAACAACTTGAATTCCACGAAAAAGGCTTTAAGTTACCGTGATGTGTTATTGACTAGTTCGTCAATGGTGAATTAATGGATTAACAACCTTTTTCTGTTCCATTCCATGTGCTAATATTCAGAGAAAAAAAACCATAATATGACTATTTCTCCCAGGAAGCTACTGCACACACACCTACACTTACATTATCTTTCTATAGAAATAATAACTGCAGACAACAGTGTGGTCAACGGTAGTGGAAGAGATACAATACAATATCATGTATCCCCTTTTCCTCTAATGTTCAGTGAGTATTGGGACTAAAATAGGCCTACAAACAGAAAATGTGATACTTGTTCCTCTCGGCATTCACACCTAATTAACTTCCAAACATTTTAGTCCAGTGACGACAACAGGACTCTTTCCAGACAATATGCCAACTGACTGAAGCCATATTCTTCCACCACTTTTACGCTGACGATTAGAGGAGTGTGTGTTTTCCTCACGTTAACTCTGATTTGACAGTTTTCTCCATGTCCTCCTTTGCGCCTCCTAAAACGATGAACTTTGGTGTCCTCACTTCCCGAAATGCCACGGCGGCTCTGCGCAGCCGCGAAGCACGACGCTACGTAGCGTCATCGAGACAGACAGGTAATCAGGCCGGCAGGAAGACGGGCCTAGTGGTCCGGAGGCAATGAATATGATATCCATGATCGCTCTCTAGTCTCAGACACACTCGGAGACGTACAAACACAAACACGCACAGTGGTTGTGTGTCTGCGGCCTGTCAGTCCGGTTAAACTGCGGTCAGGTCGGTGTCACCCTGAAATACAATACGCTCTGTTCCTCCCGTGTGACTCTGACAACACAAGACATCACACCGACTGTCTCGGCAAAAAGAGCTGTGTGGTCCTGGGAAAGAGGGAGGAAAATGGGGATTTGAGTGTGTCGCAGCATCTATATTTGAGCGTACGACAGAAAGAGCGAGAGAGACGGAGAGTCGATGTGACTCGTCCTCTGCACTGTGCATCAGAGAAGAGTCCTTTTGGCCTGTCATTCACCGTCAGCTTGTATTAGAGGCTGAAGGAAACCCCTGGGAGAGAGAAACAGCAAACGGAGAGACGGGGATGGAAACTGCAGGAATGACAGAGGGGAGGAGGAGGAGAAAAAAGAAGAAAAAACCCAGAAAGAGACGAGGAGAGAGGAGATGGGGGAGGCAAAACAGAGAAACAAAGAGAAATTGGGAAAGAAACAGGAGATGGAGGGAAGAAGGGAGGAGAAAACTGAAAGACAAAATGAAAGATGGAGAAAAGTGCAATAAACTGTCCTGTTTCATTAATAGATTCATGCACATTTTGACATATGACATTACATAAGGTTAACAGAACTGGCCAAATCTTGCAAAAACGTCCTCAATTTTACAAGCAGAGACAGGTTTCATTGTTTATACTCACACAACACCATGATGTGATGTAATTGCGTAGAGAATTATTTTGGCTCAGAATGGCCAGATAAGCACGCTGGATACCATGCTGCAAAATCCAACTGAATGGAGTAGTTTCAGCATGTTACATTTGATATATTATGCATTTAGGTTGTACTAAATCTTTTTTGGTGCTTTATATAGAATGAAAGTATAGATATTGGAATATATCCTTGTTTTTGTTTACTTCTTCTACTCTAACTCTACTGTTTATTACTCCACCAAGGAACGTGCCGGAGTTGTGTGACGATCAGCGTATGTTTGTCCGTCTGTCTCTCTGTTAGCAACATTACTCAAACATGGACTAGCGGATTTGGATGAAATTTTCAGCGAAGGTTGGAAATGACAAAAGGACCAAGCAATTAGATTTTGGTAGTGATGTGGCTTATAGTCCCAATCCACGGATTTGTTTAAGATTTCTGTATCACTGCGAGATAGTGGCACGGTGTCACTGCAACTATGACTACAAGTGAACACTACATCAGCTGCCTGCTGATTGCAATCCGACTACAAATCAACCGCCGTGGATCACGAATCGTTTACACTTTTCAGCCGTTTGAAATCATACAACCACTGAGCAGTCTTGGCGGATTACTGCATTCTCTTAGTGCTATTCTCAGACATTTTCTGTTTATTTATTTAGTTTATTGGCTCCAAAGCAAGGTTATGGAAATGAGGCTAATCCGCATTTTCATTAATTGCAACATTTCAAAAGTTTGCTTGTAATGCTCTTGACAGTCTCATGGAAACAGCTAATTTAGTAAGAAATGTTTAAAATGGAAAGATAAAGTGACAAAAAATGAGAAAGTAAAGGAGAGATGAAGAAAAAAAGGAGGTGAGGCCCAAGATGAGCAAAAAGTTCACAACTAACAACAAAATGAAAACAAGAAAATGAGTGAAAAACAAAAAAATATACATTTGCATCGTAGGACCGTAACAACTGAAGATGTCCTTAAATCTAACGTCAAGTCCACTAAAGCAGTCGAACAGTGTACAAAAAGAAAACAGTATGATTTGACTGATCTTAATCAGTCATGGCTCATGTTATAGTGTGCAATATTTGATGCACTTGAACTTTTAAAGGCAAACTTCACAGATTTTATGTGTCAGAGTGAATATAGTACTATAGAGCTGATGTGAAATTAACTCAGTCACTTGAGTAATCTTCACATTTGCTTTGATACTACAACATTTAAATTGAAAACCTGTTAAAACCTGCGAGTGTGGCGTTTTAAAACACATGGGTATTTACAAGACGGGCAGCTTTAATGAAAAATCCTGAGCTGTATTATATGAAGTGTGTTAATACTAGACACGGGATTGTATATTTATGCAATGTTCTACAAAACAGTTAATGTGTTATCAAGTTAAGAAGCAACAAAATATATGTATTTTATGACTTGAATGTATTACTTCAGAATGTGAGGCCTATTTTCTCTTTCTTGCTTAAAGACCCCATGTTCATGTGTCCTTATTGTGTTTTTTATGTGCTGGAGGACAGATTATGAGTGAAATAAATAGTCGACATCATTTTATACTGATGACAGCATCAACAACACATATTCTGGGAGACTTTGGGATTTCATATCGAACAAACAAAGAATGAGGAGCTTTTCATATCCTTATCCATCTTCAGAATCAGTTTGTGGTTCCAACATTCATCCTTTAGCTATACCTACTTTATCCTGTAGAGCAGGGGTGTCAACATGTGGCCCGCGGGCCAAAACTGGCCCACCAGAGGGTCCAATCTGACCCCGGGACGACTTTGTAAAGTGTAAAAATTACAGAGAAGACATTAACTGCAATTTGTAAAACTATAAATTTAAAATAATTTCCTGACCTTGACAAGTTGTTTTGATCATAAAGTAAAATACTATATTGCTTATTGTTCTTCTGTCATTGAGTGTCTCATTTTTGTAATTTTTTGCCTTGATTTTGTTTTTTGTCTGACTTTTGTCGTTTGTCTCATGTTTTTGTCGTTTTGTTTCTCGTTTTTGTCGTTTTGTGCTTCCTTTTTGTCTCGCTTGTGTTTTTTGTCTTATTTTTTCATTTTCTGTTTTGCTTTATTTATTGTTTGTGTATTGTTTTTGTCATTTTGTGTTTTGTTGTTTCACTTGTATTGTCTATTTTCTGGACGTTTTTTCTTGCTTTTGTAATTTTTGTCTAATTTTTGTCATTTGTACATTTTTTGGTCACTTTCTAACTTTTGTGTCAAATCTTTTGTCTCTTTTTCATTTTGTTTCATGTCGTTTGTCTCTTTTTTGTCGTTTTCCCACTTTGTTCTTTTTGTATCTCATTTTTGTCATTTTGTGTCTCATTTTTGAAATATTTGGGGTTTTTTGTCTGACTTTTGTCATTTTGATCAGGAATAAAGATACTATATCATTCAGTTCCAGATACCTGTGACTAAATGTTTTGTTCCTTTGTAGACACTCTGTGATCTGTAAGTGGTAATTTGTAAATGATAAACTGAGGCATAGTGTTGTTGAAATTGAATTTATTTTTCTTAAGAAATTTCAGTTTGTTCATATGTTTTGTAAAAAGATATTTCTTTAAATGTGAACATTTTCAGAATATACTTTTTCTGCAGTAAAACAAAGGACAATTTTGGGTTTGTCGTTATTTATTGGTTAATATGCTCTGATTTTACTGGTGTGGCCCACTTGAGATCATATTGGGCTGAATGCAGCCCCTGTACGAAAATGACTTTGACATTCCTGCTGTTGAGAGTTGCGAGGTGCTGCAGTTGATCCCAGCTGACTTTGACTGAAAGGCAGGGTCCACCCTCAACGGGTTGCCAGCTCGTCACACAGAATTACTCTAGTATTACATCTGCAGTTGTGTGGTTTTGTAGTTTTAGTGTCTGAGGTGAGCTGGTGTGCTCAAGCTGCAGCGAGTAGGGAGGATGTGTATGAAGAGAAGATCTGCACATTCTAGTGGAAGCAACAGGTTAGAGTGGGGATCGACCAACATGGGTCTTTCACGGCAATGCAGATTATTGGTAATGAAGAAAGGCCGATAACCAATTAGTGGAGTGGACATACATTAAATGTAATGATTTAACTGCATGTGATAGCAGAGAACCTGTCATTCTTAACTAGACTTCTTCATTACAGTTTTTCTCAGTCGCTTTGGTACATTTCAAACAGTAAGTGCAATACAATCAATACAATTCGTACAAATAGCAAAACACCATGGATTACCTGCAAAAGCCAGTCTCTTGCTCAAAATCCTTAGTTCATATCTCAAAAGTAAATATCTGTATCAATGAACATGTTAGTGCTATCAGAATGACAAGTCCTTGTGTCATTGTGTGGATCAGACAGTCAGATTGTTTAGTCATGTTGTCATTATAACAGTGTTCTCTGGAGGGATGTTCTGATGAAAACTATGGCTAAAGTTTTGATGATAATTATTGTAAGTCATAAGCTACATCTTAGTGCATGTGGGAGATTGATTGCAAGAGACTGGACAAGATTCACATTTTCGCTGTGACTGTTTGTACTGTAATTTGTTGACAGAACACGTCATTGTGATACAGAAAGGAAAACAGCGCTGCATAGGACAGAAAAAAAACAAAAACAATGAAAGTAGAAATGTGAACATAAGACAATCTCCTCAGGGAAAACTGTACATGCAGTGCTGTAGGAATCACAGTGCAGTCTTCCCACACCTCCTAATGTTCCTGTCTGTTGGGCCACAAATTCTCATCCACATCACAAATATCTTCTTTGTCTTTGAGCGATTTCAGAAAACCCTAACCTTCACACATTTCCCTTCGTAGAGAAAGTCAAGATTCACCTGGGAGCAATTTACCAATTCAGGACAGATTTACAAAAAAAAGTTTCATGTAAATGTATAGAAACATCCTTAACATATTAATGACAACTTGTTCAAGCTTTTAGCTTGTAAAGACTTATGCGATGAACTAATGCCTAAATGTTGTGGGGGGTGAGACTATTCAACAGAGACCCATTATAATACATTTTAATCAACATGACATAAGCAGCTGATAATGTAGGAGACAACAGAGAATTGTACACAATCATTAGCATGGATGTACCAAAGCATTTGCAACTTGTTCAAAGAAATGAGAAACTGCTTTTTTGATGTGCACAAGTGAAACAATGATGTGAAGATTGAACAAGTAGCTTTGAGAATTTCAATTCTGATCTGAGAAATGTATCAAAGCGACTGAGAAAAACTGTAACAAGGGAGACCGTAACTGGATATGTAAAATAGAAATAGGAGCGACGAAATTGGGACACTCTGATATTGATCAGTTTGTCTCCTGCAGTTGTGTCTCTGTTTTCTTAATCTTTCACTCTTCTGCCACTTTCATTCCCTCTAGGTTCCAGATCTTAAAGCATTATTAATAATTGCTTTCCGGACTTTGTTTCAGGTTAATCTGTGGCTGCTTTCCAACTTAGCCGCTAGCCATTAGCTTAGCCGTAGTAGCTAATTTCCTTGTCTTGTGGCGACGGCTTGTGTTTCTTGTTCAGCTTTTGCAATCTCTGCTTAAGAGATGACAGATTGACAACATACAGAAAGGGATGCCTGCATCAGACCTGAAGTAATGCTTTTAATCAATCAATAATCGGCCAACAAAACTACAGAAATTAATAAGTGGGAGAAAGCCAAACATCGGCCACAATAATTCCCCAGGCCAATAATCGGTCGAGCCCTGGTTTAGAGTTGAATCTAAGCCATTTTCAAGAAAACTCACACCACAGCAGCAGAGGTGCAAAGATTGCAAGAAGAATGATGTGATTTTATGGATCCATTTGTTGCTTCCCTATTGATGATACACACTGATGCTCACCACACTCTATTGGTAGTTTGGAGATCAATGCCACCCACAACTAATACCAGGTAGGAAAAGTGCAGATTTCATGGAAGTAGAACAGTCTTTTTAAAATAATACCTGTCGTGGCTGTGTGTCCCTGCTGGTTGGTCTCCCAGCGGTGCTCATTTGGCACACTTTCTGCATTGCTGCATCTCCCATTTGACTACCCAGGAATCAGAGGCCTCTTTAAGTTTGGGTTTTGTTTTTAATCATTATGGTGGAAAGAGAGAAAAAGACATAGATAGATAGACAGATGGATGGATGGATGGATGGATGGATGGATGGATGGATGGACAGATGGTAGATAGATAGATGGATAGATAGAAGCATGGATAGATAGATAGATGCATGGATAGATTGGTAGAAGGAAGGACAAATGGATGATATCAGGACAGATAAATGACTGATAGAAGGACGGATGATAGATGGACAGATGAACAGATGGATAGAAAAATGAAGGATGGATGATGTAAGGATAGATAGATGGATAGAACCTGGAATGACTTATAGATGGATACATAGATGATAGAAGGATGCATAGGTGATAGAAAGATGGATAGTAAAAGGATAGACAGGAGTTGGATAGATGGATGATATATGGATAGATAGATGTATGAATGACAGATTAAGGGATGGTTGTATGATAGAAACATGTATGGACAGATGTACAGAAGAATGGATAGGAGGATATATGGATGATAGGTAGATGGATGATGGAAGGATGTATAGAATGATGGATGATGGATAAAATGATATATAGATAGAAGATGATAGATGGATATATGAGAATAGATATATGATAGAAAACGGATAGATGTATAGATAGATGATAGAAAGATGATAGATGGAAGGATGGATAGATAAGAAGATGGATATTAGAAGGACAGATGGATGATATAAAGAAAGATGGGTGGATGGATGTATAGAATGATGGATGGATAGATGATAGATAGGTGGGGGGTAGAAGGATGGACAGTGTGAATGATAGATAGATAGACAGACAGACAGACAGACAGATAGATAGATAGATAGATAGATAGATAGATAGATAGATAGACAGTGGAGTCTGGGATGGACTAAACCAGGGGAAGAGAGAGAGAGCTGCTCGGTAAAGTGTCTGGGCGGGGAAGGGGCGGTCTGCATGCGGTGATTGGAAAATATCGAAGACGCGCACGCGCTAATCCGATGATGAGTCTCTGTTACCGGGAGAGGGAGGGAGGAGGGGTCTGTAGGAAAAAAAAAGTAAAAAACTTGAAAAAAAAAAAAAAGAAAGCGTGAGTCCAGGGCGGGGAGCATCTTTCGTGCTCACGCGCCTCGTCCCTTCTTCTTCTTCTGTTTCTCATATCTCACATATCAATAATTCAGGCGCGCGCGAGAGAGAGCAGACGGAGCTCCCCCTCCTCCTCCTCTTCTTCTTCCTCCCTCCGCGCGCTATGAGTCCCGCTGCCTCGTCAGTCGTCCAGGGCCGCTCCGCACCGCGCACCGAGACACCGAGAGCCGCCGACAAGTGACCTGAACCGGGACGAAGATCCCCAAAACCCTGCGGACTCGACTGGAGATACGACGGTAATAACATTTCCGAGAAAACAACACGAGGAGAGCCCCCTGAAAACACGCCGTCCTGAGGAGTTTGCTGTTGGGCTAATTTAAAAAAAAAAAAAAAAAAAAAAAAAAAAGAAAAAGCCAAGAAAACGGAGTGCGCTGTAGTTGTAAAACGAGCCTTTTTACCGATATTCGGGGGAAAACACCGGGAAACACTTCCTGCTGTACTCTTTTTTTTTAAAATTACTTTTAACACAACACAAAAGGGAGAACAGACCCGCGGTTTCAGGTGCGAACAAGTTCACCGCTCCGGTCTCCGGCATGTTGGCGTTTTGCCTGCTGAGCGCCGTGTGGCTCGCGGCGAGTCCGGCCCGCGCTCAGAACGAGACGGAACCGATCGTCCTGGAGGGGAAGTGCCTGGTGGTGTGCGACTCCAACCCGACCTCGGACCCCACGGGCACGGCGCTCGGGATCTCGGTGCGCTCCGGCAGCGCGAAGGTGGCGTTCTCCGCAGTCCGGAACACCAATCACGAGCCCTCGGAGATGAGCAACCGGACTATGGTCATCTACTTCGACCGGGTAGGAGGCAAAAAATACACATATAATGATTGTATTTAAATACGAAAATAGCGAAAAAGCAAAGTTTAGAGCCGCATGCATGAAGTTGAAGGTGCTGTGGTGGCTTCTAGGTGGATTGTACTCAGATTGTGTTTTACGCATCTGTGTGTCCTTTTGGCACCAACTCCAAAATGCGCAAAAAAGCCTCAACTTACTGCATGTAGTGTGAGAGGGTTAAATTAAGTGGTGGATGCAGGTGGTGCCACAGTATCTTTGCGCAGATGGATAAAGGAAATTAGATTCTACTTCTTAAATCTCCAAACTGGTCCAGAAATACGCACAGCTCTGGAAGGGAAACCCTTTTAATATTTGAACTTTCGGAGGTATGACAATAGTGGGTGATGGGCGCTGACATGTCGCCAAATAATTTAGTAACGGCAGGTCGTGAGGGCGAAGTCCTACCCGCATGCCGTTAAAGGTTAATTCTCCCTCAAACTGCCGTTCAATTACAGTGCCATAGTTCGCCTGCGTCCATAAAACCAGACATTTGGCTGCAGAGATGCATAATTGAAAATTCTATTTAAAAGATTGATTAAGTTCTCATTTTCATTCCTGCTCTCCCATAAAGTTTGGAAGTTTCTGACAAAGATATATATAGAAAAGAGTTATTCCTCTGCATCTGTGGCTCTGAATGTGTGGCCAAAGAGGGGGAAATGTTGAAAAATGATCTGAATTTTGAATAGATTGGTCAATAAATGAGTAACTGTGAATTTCCTTAGAATGCAGGCTGCAGTTTGTTTGTAAGGGCGTCCATAATCATGATAATTCTTCATTTTTGATGCACTCACTTGATCTTCAGGGTGCAAAATGGTGCAACAGAGATGAGCAGTTTTGTCAGAGGAATTTTCTTTCTTGCTTTTTCTTTCTTTCTTGCAGGTTCTAGTAAACGTTGGCAGGAATTTTGACGAGGAGAGGAGTAATTTCATCGCGCCACGCAAGGGGATTTACAGTTTTAACTTCCACGTAGTCAAAGTCTACAACCGCCAAACTATACAGGTAGCGTGTGTTTGTGCGTTTATGTCTATGGATGCATGTGTGTGTGTGCTTATGATTGTGTGTCACCCGCCTCTCCCAACTTGCTGTTTTCTCCCTCCCTCATAAAAAGTTGAAAATGAGCAGCACTCATTTTGTAGACGTTTGAAATGCCTTTCCCCGGAGACAGTGACAGAGGCGGGCGTTAACAGATGAAAGCCCGCCACCCGCCGGCCCGATCATAATTAATCAATACATGCACAGAGGACGGAGCCAAACGAAGCGCATGTAGCCGGCAGGAAGACGAAGCTGCTGCTGAGGAGGCTCCAGCAGCACCACGGACAGCGACGCTCCCTTTTCTTCTCTGGATGAGAAGAGGCAGCAGGCTGACTGAGGCTCTTGATTATTTAGAAGATTAAAACATTCAGTACATTTTGAAGCAGAGCAAACAGAGACGGGCATTTTTAATTTCACGCCATCCTCCTCCTCTTCCTCCTCTTGCACACACAGGTTTTGTGCGGAAATCACATGCTTTCTCACTCATTTGTTTTCCTGCCTGCAGTGTGCCCCATCACAACTCCTCTTTCATCCCACTAACAACTCCTTTTATGCAGCCTTTTGATGTGTCAAGTGATAGGGAAGCGGTTTCTGGCGTTTAAACACATGATGACGCTTTACAAAGCCACACAGCGTTAATTACAATGTATCTCTTGCAAATTAAACTGTTGTGTAATTACGCTGGTGGCTCCCCCGGGGCCTTGGCATTATGTTTTGCTACATATACTTTATTATTGAATTAATTAGCATGGCAGGAACAGCAATAACAAGGAGGGTGGGAGATATTTGAGGAAGGGGCTGCGGAAGCTATGTCAAGTTGCCAGTCATCTACATGCGGATAGATGGTGGATGGCAAACACTTGACTCGTGCTATTGAGGTAATTAAGGGTGGCGCAACATGCAGAACACAAAAATTGTGTCTTGGTGCCAAATTTGCTGTTTTCTTGATACGAAGCTGCGGTGTAGCGGTGAGGTTTTGCTAGTTGTGCAGCAAAACGCTCATAAAACTAATTTACTTTCAAGTCCCGTCCAGGATGCAGTGAATTCTCTGAACAACAGCAGATTTTTGAGCGTTCAAAGCTTTTATTCTGGCACGAAAACTAAAACCAAGTGTAGGTTGTCCTCTCTCCAAGCAGTCCAGCCTGTGTGCCGCTCACCCTCAACCTCTTCCACCCATCCTCCCATCCATCCAGCGCATCTGCTGTGTTGAAAACTCCCACTGTTTGATTGCCTTAGAGGCAGCTACTGTGGTGCATGCAGGAGATGAGAGACAGCAGGCAAAAAAAACAGGAGAGCAAATGTGAAACACAGGGAAAGAAAAGAAGAAGATAGGGGAAGAAGAAGCTGGAAAGGTGGGAGGATCGGCGGGAGGGGAATGAGAAATAAAGACGGAAATGTATGCAAGAGAAAGAACAAAGAATGGACAGCAGAAGGTTCAGGCAGGGGGGACATAGGAAGAAAGCCAGACATCATGAGTAACTGTTGATTAGCAGATGCTGGATAAAAGTATGAATTGAAGCATAAAGAGTTTGCTCCATCTCTCAGGGATTCATCTGAAAAACCTGCGAGGGGTGAGAGAAGTGCTGTGGGTGTCTGCTTTCCGCCTAGCAATTAAACAGAAGTATTGCTAATTAAATACAGCAAATTCTCTGATCTGAAGGCGACTCCATCACTACCCACAATTCCACCCATTGGCTAACGGATTTACAACATTTCTGAGAATCACTTACAGCATGCAAATCAAAAAGCTTTATTTCAGGTGCAGCTGTTTACGTTTCCTACACGTGTCACCGCGCTATTAGAAATTAAATTTAAACAAATAAATTCCATCTCATGAATTGAGAACATCTCGTACCTGCAGCTCGGAACAGACGGCTCACAGATCAAAAAGACAACCCCACAAAGTGCTGGTAGGATATCAGCAGTTGCTCTCACGTTAGATGGCTTTTTTATCATAAGTTTATTTTTTTAAGCTGCCTTTTTCAATCATCGATCATAAAAGTGTGTATTGAAAGATATTTGAGGCATCAGACAGAGGTTAATGTGCTTTCTGCTAAGAACTTAATCAAAACATAAGCCAAGAGTCTATTATTATCAGCCTTCTTAGTGCTAAGGAGGTGTTAGCATTGTGTTAATACTTATTTTCCATTATCGTCTCTGAAATTCACCCTGCATCTAAACTTCACAGCAGAAAATTAAGAGCAAAAGATTTTTTGTTTTGCCAGCAAAGGAATATGATAGAAAAAGAAATGTTACAGTCCTGTATATTGTAGTATTTCAGCGTAAATAAGTGATATTTTACATCAGTATTTTAATCCTGAATGGCATTCGTGAAGGCCTCAGGTCTAAGCAGGCCTGTAGTGCTGAAAGCCAAACATCTAAAATGCCTCAAGCTGTGTATGTATTAAAGGCCTTTTTCTTACCATGAGTTTCCAATTTAGAGAATAAAAACCTGGAGGCACTGCTTCCAGCTGCTGCTAGCACACTGCACCGCTAATAATCCATACTACTCTATGGGCTGTAATTCCATATTTTACATTTTGACTCCAAATAGCTGCAGCCATCTCCAACAAACCTGAATCCTTTTTACTTTTTTCAGTGCTATACATTACTTGGTTTCTAATACACACATTTTATTCTCTGTTTTAGGTCACTGAAGTCATCCCACATTGTAACAAATTGTGAACATGCAGCTTTTGCAAATGCCGCACTGTACATTGAGAACAGAAAATGCTATCCCTGCTAACACTATTGTCTACTCTAGCTAAAAGACTTAAAGTTGTACCAGCACGGTCGATTTTAATCTGAAATTGCTGCATTTATCTCAAACTGAACTCTAAATGTGTGTTTAATATCGTGAACTGTTCAAATTTTGTAAATTAGCTTCAAGGCATGATTGCTGTCTGTTAATATCTGCCTAATAAGTTTTATTTCGGGCAGAATTACGCATAATAAAATATTATTAAGAGAACAGATTCAGTACTAGAATTTAATCCAAGTATGATGCTAACAAGTGTGCAATGCAAGCATATTTTCAGTGTGTATGCAAACTTTTAACACCATTTTTGCAGTTGTACTTTCTGTGTAATGTAGAGTGGATTATGTGTGAGGCTGATTAAAATAGTTTACGGTCACGTCACAAAGTGCTAATGTTATATATGCACCCCTTCATTAAAGTGCTGCTAAATTCTGTTTTAAAAACACTTAAAGATTAATACGTATATAGAACCACTGAGATGAAACTTTACTCGAGCCACATCCCTCCTAGACATCCCTGAATATCATCAAACAGTTTATTTAATCTAGTTTGATTCCCTGTGCAGCTTTGCACTACAGCCAATGGACTTTTGAGATGCAAGGAAACACAAAAATGGAAAGCCAGTTTACATCAACTGTGCTTTGTTTGCTTGTGTTACTCTTTATAAATGGTCAATAATATAATAACAAGCAACAAATGTGCCAAAAGGATCAGATTTTAAAAAGTGGAATCATTTTCGTAGCTTCCAGCAGTGTATAAAGTGCAGCTTAATAGCTTGAGCAGAGCCAGTTAAAATATTCAAAAAGTACACTGAGCCCAGATGACCCCCTGCCTGCCTGCGCCGACACATCTCAGCCTTGTTAATGCCCAGATAATACATGTAGAGGTCATCCAGAATTCATAGAAGCTCACCAACTCTTTCTCTAATGTCTTCAGCGGTCAGCAAAGTGGCTCACTTGCATCTGTTTTACTATAACGACACTGAAAAAAGTAAATGGGACTGCAATTTCTGCAGGTTGTCTACATTTACTGATGGCCAAGACGGTGGTTCAGAGATATTTGGATTTCAGTATTACAATACAATAACTTTATTTATCCCTGAAGGGAAATTCAACAGTTAGTTAGTTCAGTGAGGTTTAAGAGATGCAGCAGAGCAAAGGAAAGTGACACCATAATAGGCGTTAACACAGTAAACTGCCACAAGTAGTGCTAGTCTACTATGCATAGAGTGAGAAAGGGTGATGATAAAGGTGACTAAATGGGGTTTTGTAATTGAGGTGTCCCATGAACAAACAGATTTTTATTTTTTTTTTGCTTATAGCACAGAATTAACCTAATTTTCTCTAGAGAAAGGGCAATAACTTCAGTTACACTAAAAACTGGGACTAGCAACAAGAGAACGTCAAAAATAATATTATTTTTTTGTATGTCTGAAAGAAGTGAGCGGCCAGCAATGCCGGAGAATAAACAGCATGATTTGAGTTGTGACAAGGGAAGAAGAAGAGAAAATACATTAGTCCTCTGCTGCTGGTTCAGACAGTGTTCATCTCATGCTGTGGAGATGTGCAGAAAATGAGAGGCAAGTCAAAGCCACATAAATAAGCATCTTATCTGTTCCTATGTTCTCTTGACTTTGAAAGTGTGGTAGCAGAACGCAGGAAGAAAGCCACAGAGACAGTATATTCTGGGAGTTGTCAGGGCTTGCAAACAGTATTTCAAGAGAAGGTGTAGACATTTTTGCAGCACTGAAGTAGACTCATTTTTAGACATGTTTGTGGCATCATTCTGGGGATGGTTCATTGTTGTAGCCCAGGTGTAAATATGTCAACAATTACTGGATGGACTGAGTTTTAGACGGACAGAAATCTGACTTTGACAATCTACTGCACCATTAGCAGGTCAATTTTTTACTTCTCCAATGAAATATTTAGCTTTTTACCAAACTGATTGGCACATAATTGGGTACAGACATTCACAGGCCAAGACAGTGACTCTTCCAACTCTTTTGCACCAAGAATCGGGTTTCTTGCAAGCTTAGTGCTGTCTAGTAAACCCGCATTTCCAACGGTTTTTAGCGAATCATCAAAATCGCAAGATGCACCACCATTACAGAGCATTGCACAAGAGAGCAGGGAACTGTAGGAGATGTCAGGCCCACTGAAGATTAAGGAAAACTGCCATTGCTACCTGTTGGTTCTCAGCTATCGCAGGTAGCACCAACTTCTGGATTTGTGTGGGATCTGTTCATGTGTGGTCTTTAGTGAAATGATTCAACAACTGTTGTATAGAATGATATCCTTGGTAGATGTGTTTTGGCGATCTTATATGAAATATTATTGAATTTGATTGGCAAAAGACTGGACAATAGTGGTGACGTGAAATGATCCATTGGTTTAAGTTGAATTTGATTTAAAGAGTCTGTTGTTGTGAAGTACACAAGGAAATACACTGAGTATACTTTTTAAAACATGTGCCTCCCATTGCTGTGGATGCATGATTGTATTTTATAGACAACAGAATGTGGTAACTGTCTAATGGAGCAGCATTTCTTCTTACTCTTTGTGCTGTGTGGCTCTCATTGCAGAGATTGTGCTTCTCAACTACTGTTTTTACAAGTCATGCAGTTGTCTCCACTCACATATACAGAGGACTTTAATATTATTTTCCATTAGTCTTACTTCACCTACTACTTGTCTAACTGTAACTATTACTCGATACTTAAGCTAAATGTAACCCTAAAATAACCTTAAGTCAAGAGATCTATATTGTGGTGTTGAGCCCCAACAATGTGACTGAATAATACACACATACAAAATGTATAAACCAGCTGCTTGGCGTCATTTTTACCGCATGAATCTGTGAATATCACGTAATAGAAGGTTGCACTGATTGTGTTCATGTGTGAAAGAGAAGAGGTGTTGAGAGGAATGATTGTGAAAGTAAACCAGGTATTGTGAGGCTTCAGGTGCCACTGTGGAGCTGTTTATTTCACCTTTAGGAAGCTATTATCTCTGGAAAGTAGAGCTCAGTGTTTTCTGATGGGTTTGGGAGAATTTATACATGGCAAAAGTATAGAATTGCTTTAAATATGGTGATGAAAAGGGTTCTATGTTCAGTTTTACTATAAAAAGCTGTTTACTTTTGTTTAAGATGCTGCAAGATTCTTCTGTGCTTATTGGACAATTATGTATAATTTATTATTATTATTATTATTATTATTATTATTATTATTATTATTATTATTATTATTATTATTATTATTATTATTATTATTATTATTATTATTAATAATAATAATAATAATAATAATAATAATAATAATAACTTGTTTTTTTATTAAGGACCTTTTAAAAACAGAGTTTACAAAGTGATTTACAGATAGGGCAAAAAAGAAAAGGCGGATACACAGGAAGAGCATTGAACAACAGAAGCCTGGTTAGTCCAAACATGGTAAAAGATTCTCACAATAGATTAGTACAATAACACCAGATAAAAGAATAAAATGCCACATCCAAATAAGGGGAAAAAAACAGGTGGAATAAAAGACAAATAGAGGGTAAAACCATAAACACAAGGTTAAAAATGATCATAATAGCAAACAAGTAAAATAGATACATAAATATGTGAATATAAGGTTAAAGAGTATTACAAGAACAATGAAATAAAGTTTAAAAAAAACAATTAGATACAAATAGATGTCAATAATATTAGCAATCATCATATTAAATCAAAATAGAAAAAGACTATAAAGCCAATAAAAATGGGTTGAGCAAGATTGGTACAGACACAGACAAGTAGGTGTTTAGGAAAAAACTGTTTACAATTTTCTTTATGCCTAAAGAAGCATTGAAGATTTTTTCCCAGGACTCAGGCCAATAATTAAAAAAAAAAACACTTTAAAATTGTTATTCTGTTTACGTGTTAGCAGGATGATGACGCAGGTTGATGGCTGGGCTAACGAAATGCACAAAAATCTAATTCATATCTGGAAAAATAGCCTTTTCAGTCCACTGCTTGAATAACAGCAACATCGGCATCTAAAGCTACATTTAGAAAGAGCCACACAAATGCTACTTGTGTGTCAAAATCTAAAAAACATGAGTGCAGGTTTCTCAAATGTTTCTGTTAGAATATGCATAAGACCTGCTTGTATCTACAAGGTGAGACATGTGGGGCAGGTTGTGTTCACGCTGCAGAGGGCAGTTTGTGATTTCCAGCTGAGCCACAGGCCTCAACGTGAACGGAGCATTATGGTTCTGCATGACGGAGCCCTTCGTCTGACTTATTTCATAGCTTTTTATTATTTCATTAGTTTTATTCTCATCCTCTGATGATTGTAAGAATCTAATATGAATAGTTATTATCATTTGTCTTGACTTCTCCTTGTTGTTGTGCTACGTTCTGTGCGTCTCATGGTCAGGGTCAAGGGCCGCCTGCTCCTGCTGTGAATAATTTATGCTTGCTTTCATGAAGTAATTCAGTCGTGGTACATTTAATTTCCTCAAAGTGTTTGGAGGGGTGTGCATTTTAAATGCGGTAAAGAATCATAGGACCATCTGCTGTTGTTGAAGTTTTCAAATGATTAATCTCAATTATCTTTCTCCGTCTGATGTGGGTTGACATTTGGTGTCAGAGTTCCCTGTTTTGCTTCACGCTAACGGCAAAAAAAATATGATGGTTGAAGGTTTTGCCTGGTGGTTTCTTGAGATTAATGATGTTGTTCCCTGAGGCTATATTGATGAAGACTAGTGAGGATCTGCTGACATTTCAAAGATTTGTTTTAGTGACTGGATCTATAATGTAAGTAGTTCAGTAACTTGACCTTTGCTCTAGTGGCCTCCATGTTTTCTGCACTGGTATTTTTTCTATTACGTACATATTGGTAAACTCAAAATATTAACCTTGTATTTATACAGAAACAAATGATTATGATTGACACAGTATAAGTGAGCCAGCATGTGCTACTCCACATTTTTGAAAGTGAAGCAGGGAAGTGGAGTTTAGCTGTCATTCTTTTGGTAGTTTATACATGTGTTTTTCCTACTGCAACATGTTAAAAGTCACAGGCCTGTACACCTACTTGTTAAGCAAACTCCTGAGTAGACGGCGCTCAGACATAACATTTGCCAGTTCTATGTGCCAAATGCATACATCACCATTGTACTTCAAATCTAAAATTGCACTTTTATTATTACTATTACTGCAGGAACAGTTAGACTTGACTCTGCGCCTGCTTCAGCCAGTGAGAAATCTCTTCTGTGCCTGTTTTTCTAAAGGCAAATGGAAATTCGTTCAGCGAGGTTTCCTGCTCACAAACAAACAATGAGACGCACTGAGGCAGAAATTAAGGATAATGCCCGTCTCACTGTTGCCAAAGGTGGAGAAGCTGCAGCGATCACTGCGTCACTGATGGAGGAAAAGTTCATTAGAAGACATGAGCATCACTGCCTGTAATTTGTATGCGATAGCACTTTCTGGGAAGCGATTGTTAGATACTGTGCTCACATCAACAGAATCTGTTTGTTTAGTAATGATTTTGACTGGAGGTACAATGACTGTTAATGTACAGAAAATAGCAGGATACTTACAAATATATACTGTATGTATTTACTAATGTTGTGTAATAGTTATACTAGATGTGTAAACAAAAGAACTGTGTTTCAGCAGTCATCATTTAACCCTCGAAAACCCACGTGGTTGCACGTGGTCTTTTGAAAATCTGCAAAATTACAGCTTTTTAGAACCAAGTGTAAAAAAAGAATCATCGGATTTTCAACACTCCAAAAGTCCTTGAACTACTCATTTGTGACATATTTCATTGGGAATTTGAATTCAGTCTAAGCTTAAAATCATGATATTTCATCAAAATCACTTTATTCTACATTTCTTACTTTAAATTTTGCCAAAAAATCCTCTCTGCTTTCACCAGGCTCTGTAAAAAGCGACAAATTCTGCACTTATCGGTGCAACCAAGAAGCTTTTACTGACTCAACTGCAACCAACAGTCACCTGCCAAAAAATCAGGGACTTTTCAGACTGAGAGAGAATAGAGGAAACAGTGCGGAAACGCATTAAAAATGTGTTTTTATAAAAATAAATTGTTGAAGAAATTAAGTGTTTGGAAGATTAATGCATTCTAACTTGTTGTAGTGCACATAGATATTTCTGAGCTCTCTCTACTTCTAGCCATGGTGCTGTTTCCATAGAGTACAGGAATTCATTGCACTGATGAAGAAGCCCACAGTGAGTAAAAATGCAACGGGGACACACAAAAAAAGAGAACGCCCAAAACTATTGGGTTTGGAGGGTAAAAATCTCAGTCACTGAGCGTTGCACTGCTTTGGAGCCAGGAGTTTGCTTTAATAGACAGACACTCCTCAGACAAAGCTACAGCCGTGTGTTCAATTTATTTACAAATTTCAAATGAAATGGACAAACCCATTGTTCACATTGTTTACAAAACACGCCTAATACTCTGAGTTGCAGGCTTGTAATTGTTTTTCTGGATTGTATTGTGGAAAGTAGCTGGTGTATGTTTCCTCAACATCTGCTCATAAGCTGTATCAACAAAGAGCAGGAAATGCTGAAAAAACACCAAATAAACACACAGGGTTGACCTAAATAAAGACTCCTGAACAGCACAGACGTTTCACATTCCGATAATAAGTGAGAACTATGAAGTAGGCAAAGCTTTCTTCTCAAAATGCAAAATGTGTCACTAGAAATGATGAGTTTCCACCTGCAAACTCTGGTTGTTGGCTATGAGACTATCCAGAGTAACACTGCATCAAAAACATCCATTTAGGGAATACAGTCCTCCTATAAACTACCTGATTATTCACCTGCATTCCTGTCGTTGCAGCAGGAATCCTATCGTTTTCACTCAGGTCCAGTTAAGTACTACTAACTCAACTATACATTTCAAGGTGATGGCAGCCCTTATGAAACAAAAATGGGAAATGCAAACAATGCTAGCAAAGTTAACTAATTCAAATGACTATTAAAGTTAATTATTCAAAGTTCAGTTTGTATTACTTTGACAGATAAACCCTGCATGTTATTTTGACTTTGAATGGAGCCAGACTTCACCTATACACAGTCAATCTTTCTATTCTGTCTTCCACCCACTGATGTTGGGCTTTGTTTTCCGCAAGAACACTGCCTTTCTTGTTAGAAGTTTGCTTTTGTTTTGTTCTATGCATCCATCTCCTGAATGACCCTGAATTAACTTTGCAGCAAACTTTAGAAAGCTTCCGCTATAGGAAACTTGCAATTTTAACGATCGGGGATGTCATAGACCATAGACAGATGGACTATTATGTATGTATCATCACCACGTCTCCGTCTTCTGCTTTTAAAGAGAGAATGGAAAAAATAACTGAAAAAGACAGAGGAAATGGGGAAAGAAATGTGACAAGGGAAAAAAGAAAAGATGTAGAGACCAAAAAAATGGAGAACAGTGAAAAGAAAAAGACAAAAATATGTGGAGAAAGTGAGAAAAATAAGAAGAGAAAAAAAAATAACCCGAAGTGTATCATTGTCATGTCAAGACAGTCAAATGGACAGGAACTGATGATGCAATAACAGGATATCATCATGTCGTTAAGCATTAAGTGCTGCACCGAGACGTCAGACATCTTCTATTTACATATCTGAAGCCAGATTTTCCTTCCCTCCATTTCCAACACCCTCCTGCCATTGCACCCTGTTCCTCCCTCTCTCTCTCTCTGTTTTCTTTCTTTTAATGTTCTCTCTTTTCCCCTCCATGTTACTCTGTCTCTTTCTCCATTACTCAGCCGGTTAATTGGTGCTTACGCATTAATGAATGCAGATCGATCGCGGCCTGACGTGATGCGAAGCCCTATTATCATGCTTTTATATTTATGGCTGGTAATTGTGTGGGTGTGTGTGTTGACAGTGTGTGTGGAAGAGGGTGGTAGACAGACACACAAAGGCACGACCGGCACATGATTTCTATTCATACAGGTGTGTGTGTGTGTGTGTTTCTGTGTGTGTGTGTGTGTGTGTGTGTTTCTGTGTGTGTGTGTGTGTGTGTGTGTGTGTGTGTTTCTGTGTGCGGTGAACACAGTGTCATCCTTCCAACGCCACTGTCACAGCTTTATTAGAGCCATACATCACCAGCATGCTGCACACACTGACCCTGTGTGGCCGTTTGTGTATAGGAGAAGCAAAGAAACAAGATCTCACTGTTATCACACTATAGCCTAATCTGCATTTATGAAATCTGCTGTCTTTTACGCACAGTAGGCCAAATATCACACAAGTCTCTTGGCTCGGAGACTTCTGCACGAAAGCCAAAAAGTCATTAGCTATTTTAACCGCTAAACAAGCCTGACAATGTTCAAGATTCCAGGTTTGAAGAGAGATTTAGCGAGGAAGACGACAAGGGATTGTGTTTAAATAACTGACTGAAGGAAAGAGGGATCGTGTGTGTGTTTTGTGCAGAAACGTGGGTTTGTCGGCGTTCCACATGAGTGACTTGGCTGAACGGCTGGGTAGGTGTGCGTATCTGAGGGTAACGGAGTGATGCTGGGGAGGGGGTTCTTTTTTGTCTGCCATCTCTGTCTCTGTTTGGAAGCATTACATGCACACTGGACAGAAACCATGTCTTACCCTGCTCTCGCTGCTTTACTCAATTCCTGTTTATCCTGTTCTGTCTGACTGTTCTCCAATACGTACTCCTCTTTTTCATTTATCCCCATAGATAGATAGATACATAGATAGATAGATAGATACTTTTTCATCCCAATTCAAGGTATCCAGTAGGTCACACATTCAAGAAAGATAAAGAAGCCAATGTACAAAAGAACATGCACTAAATGTTCAATTTGTACTGGTCGAAGAAATAAGATGCCAAAATTGCTGATATTTACAATAAAGATGCAAAATTATTGGTATTTACAATACGAACGAGTATTAAAATGCATTAGCAATTTCTACGATTACATCTATCTATCATCCATGTATACATTTATACATACTGGCATCTCTCTGGCCATCGATCTATTTCTACCATCCATCTAGTTTTCTCTCCATTTCATTTCTCTAAACGGCTTAAGTCTAACTAGAGGTTTTTCTTTGCATTCTCTCTCCACAAGCATCACTATAGATTTTAAAGAAACTCGTCACACTGAGGGGAGCCTAAAACATTTTTCTTTACAAACCTACCCTCAATCTCGCTACATTGCCCTCGCAAAGAAGGGTTGTGCCATTTGTTTTGACTGTGTCCTTTCCCCCCTTTGTTTCTCAAGTGTAATCTGGAGGGATGTTGCTTATTTATGGCGGCTGCATAGCAGGAAGAGATCCAGACTCTTGGAAACAGTGTGATGTTTGCGAACAATCGAGACTAAAAATGAATGCAGCAGTGTTTCTTTTTTTTAGCATTTGGAAATGAACTGTTCAGGGACATTGTGGGCTGAATTTTCAACATTGTGCAAAGCTAGATTTTTGCCTTGTTAGCATATGTTTTGTATATGCCAAAAGAAACATATTAAGTGAAATAAGCAGTCGACGCCATGGCCAAACATTGAAACTCCAGTGTATAGGTGATGGTCTCAAAAACACATATTCAGACTTGCAGGGTTTCATATGTCACAAACCTGAGGAACTGATGTTGTCAGCTTGCAGTGAGGGTCTTTATGTATCACTATTCTTCTTCAGAATTGATTTCTGGTTTGAAAATGTGTGCCTGAAATTTGAGCAGAGTCATAGATGAGCTGATGTTGATCGCTGAGTGCAGAGAGAAGCAGGGATTTTGTAGATCTGTGCATTCTAAAGGAAAGAACAACAGTGTAGCTGCATCTTTTTAAGGCAGGAAGGGATTGTTTTCATGACAAAAATAGAACTTTGATACACAGAGATGAGTTTTTAAAGGTTAAATCGATAACCGGAGAGGGACTTTAAGTAAGAGACCGGTCTGCCTCAGAAGTCAGATTTTTGTGTACACGTTTCTTAACTTTAAACTGCTACAAGATAAGTTGAAACCCACTGACTTTGGTGACTCCTTCCCACCCACAAGCAGTGCCAAGTTTAGGTCAGACAGCCAAAACAATGTTCTTTCATCTCACGCTGAGAGAGGCATCCTTCACCTCTTGTTAGTCTCAGATGGTTACTGTATATAAAGTAGGTGCAGGGGCTGACAAAAACATTTTGTGTCAGCGAGGAGTTTGATTGCAGCCGAGTGATGAAAAACATCAGTTATTTGTATTTTTGTGAAATTCAAATCAGCTTATTGTCTCACATATATCAGCCTGAATGATACTGCAGTTGTTCTAGTGTGTGGCTGAGGCTGCTACTCTGTGCATGACAATATTTCTGTCTGTTCATACTTCATTTTAAGCCAACTGGGTGAGCAAATTATTACCATTTGTCACAGAGCTAGAATGTTTTGGTTCTGAAACGTTTTGAGAAAGAATCTCAAAAGAACTTTACTCAAAATGATGAATATCCTTAAAACGTTCCGTCCTGGTTCATTTTTAACCAATTAGGAACTTCACTTAAAATAAGAAATATCCTTAAAACATTTTTTGAACATTAGATTGAAACGTTTCCTTAAAGCGTTCTGTCCTGTTTACCTTATAGGAACATTACTTGAAATGACAAACATGCTTAAACATGCTTCTGTCCTGGTTCACTTTTAACCTTTTGGAACATTCACTTTAACAATTTTAAACTGATAAATATCCTTAATATGTTCTTTTATAGTTGACTTTTAAGCTCATAGGAACCTTACTTGAAATGATAAATATCCTTAAAATGTTCTGTCCTAGTTCATTTTTGACCTATTAGGAACTTTACTTGAAATAAGAAATGTCCTTAAAACATTTTTTGAACATTAGATTAAGATGCTTTCTTTCAAACATTTTTAGAACTTCAGTAATATTAGCCAGCACTGTGGGAACCTGATGGTCCTGCAGTATATAAGTATATAATATGCATTAAATTCAAGTACAAGTACGGCAACTACATGTAAACTTTACCAGACAACTTCTTGTATGAATTCTTTGCAGCCTCAGCGAACTAATTTTTCGACATTGTGAAATGTAAATTTCACCGTGACCTGTGCTGCGTTTCCATTCTGATCATTTAAAAACTTGATGTAAGTATAGTCTGAGTGTTTTTCATTTTCAGAGTCACAGTCTGAGCTGTTCAGAGCAAAACACATGTACACACACACACACACACACACACACACACACACACACTCACAAACATGCATTCACAGTCGCCATGTTCAGTCGGCTATTAAGAGGAGTGCTGGGCCAAGAGAGCTCTTGACTCTGACAGGCTCTCCATCTCCTGCCCACACACACACACACACACACACACACACACACACACACACCTGACCATCAGGCAAAATGAGGTGGATAAGTGTATAATTATGGGATGTTTATGACTGTGTTCCATCAGTTAGTGACAGTTTTACAATTACTTGCTTCCAGAGCATACAGAAATATTTTGACGTATTTAGAGCTCAGGTGTGAATTTCTGACTCAAATGAATTGTTCTGCCTTGATTTCTACATAGATGTTACAAAGAACCACATACACTATAGCATCGTCCCTTTTAACTGTTACTTTTATAGCTTAACACGCCGTTGCACTCTGGGGAAAAAAAAAAAGGTCAAGAAATGTCTCAAAGCACTGTGATCTTTCCTGTGAGTGAACAGGTGAGAATGCATTTTGTGTCTTTGTAGAGGAGTTACTTTTGTGCTGTCACTTATACAGAAAATGAGACAAATGGCTGAGAATGTCTCACAAAAGTGGTGAAAAATTGAATTTTAAGAAACGGTGAAAGGATTACATTGCGTGAGCACAATCCAGGTCATCTAGCCATCCATTCATCCATTTTCCAAACAGTTTTATAGTTGCTCCAAACCATCAAATAATGTATAATCTTAGTTATTACTGAACATGCACTGACAGGGGTCCTCAGTTTAGGACGTCCTCGACATACGACGTTTCGTTGTTACATCGGAATTGGTTACGTGGAACTAGCTGGCGAGCGGAGCGGATGAATACGTCGTTATGCAGCGCAGTAAGGTGGCTTTGTTTACATTCACCAGTTGTACGTCACCTTGGATTGTGCTACATTCGCTAACTTTTTGCCCTTCATTATTCTAACCCAAGCGTAAGTCAGACATGTGTGCTGTCTTTACTGCAACGTAAAAGCTGCAGCTGTCCAACTAGACTAAACTTGATTTATTTACTGTGGTTCCTGATACACATTACAGAGTGAAAACTGCAACAAAAACAAAATAAAACAACATGGCGTAAGTCGAGGACTGCCTGTATATATAAAGTGCAGCAGTCTGTGTGTGTCATGTGATTTAAGAAACTTTTAAATACAATTTTGGCACCTGCCTGTAATCTCAGAAACTTTTAAATATATTTTAGCTGCCTGCCTTGGGTTTTTGTAAGCCCAAACCATTAAATATAATATAACCTGTTCAGATTACTACTAAACATCCACTCATATATACATACAGTGCAGCAGTGTTTATGTCTCTAAACATCACATTTAAATAACATATAATCTGTTGCAATTATAGCTGAACATTTACTTACACATACAGAGCAGCAGTGTGTTTATGTGATTTGAGAAACTTTTAAATATATTTCTGCCTGTTTGTTTCTTCTTCAAAACCATTAAATATAATATAATCTGTTACTTATGACTGAAAATCCACTTATAAAGTGCAGCAGTGAATTTATGTCTTACATGATTTGAGAAACTTTAGAACATTTTAACCGCCTTCCTTGTATTTTATTCCAGACACATTTGTCAGATCAGTAAAGCGTTTTTGCCACATTTCACCCATCTCATGCCTTATTATCACATTTAAAAATGACTTAAAATGTGAGCCTCGATTTGCAAAGCAGAATGACAACCGAGTCATGAACGCTTTGCACGTCAGCCACCGTGTAATCGCAGCCTTGTAGAAACGAGACTTGAACAAGCACCTCCAGAAATAGTCGTGTAACACAAACTCTGTTGTTTCTCTTTCCTCATCGGCTTGCAGCGAGTCTGCTCAAAGGAGGGTTTGAAATCTCACAGGGTTTATAAAGTGTGATCCTGCATAAACAGGCGTTTCCCTAAAATTTCATTTTGGTTTGTTTTAGCGCCACAGTGGAATCAGAGGTAGCATAAAACTCTGATTTCAGTTCAGGGGAAACAAATCTAGGGAGTGCTTGTGTTTCTGCTGCTGCTGCTGCTCAAAAAGAGGAGTGGTGAAAGTGGTTGTCTGGTGTTGCCGTTGGCTGGCCTGCATGGGAAGGGAGGGACACGCCGCTGACAGCCACATCTCTCTGTAAGAGGATGCCGTTATTCCCCGTCCAAACATTTGTTGAGTCAGCCTCAGTGTGAGTCTTTTGTTGTTGCAGTGTGTGTGGATGTCTCCCTAAGTCTTTGTTAAGTCTCATACAAGCACACCCTTGATGAATTTATTGATAATGTGCTGACTGCACTGCCCAAAAAATAAATAAATAAAATCCCAACGTATTCTTCTAATCCTGCATTACTGCATGCCCATCTTTAAAATCTAAAAATACGACACTGTGGATCCACATTAAAGTACCAAATGTCTTATGTGGCTTCGGTTTCTTTCATTCTGTAAACTGTCTGCCCTCTCCTGCTTCATCCAGGTGAGCCTGATGCACAACGGCTGGCCGGTGATTTCAGCATTTGCCGGTGACCAGGACGTGACGCGCGAGGCGGCCAGCAACGGTGTTCTGATCCAGATGGAGAAGGGAGACCGGGCCTACCTCAAACTGGAGAGAGGAAACCTAATGGGAGGATGGAAATACTCCACCTTCTCTGGCTTCCTGGTGTTCCCCATGTAGAGAGGAAGAGGAGGAGGAGGAGCAGGGGGGTGGAGACAAAGGAGGAGGAGCTGGTGGAAGGTGGAAAGTATAACGGAGGCGAGGGAGGAAGAAGAAAAAGGACACGAATAAGAAGAAAGAGGAAACGAGACAACAGACTTCTGTTTGGGACGCTGCAGAGGGAGGAAAGATGAGGAAGGATGAGAGATGTTAGAGAGATGTGAGAGCATGATGATTAAGCAGGAGTAAAATGAAAGAGGAGTTATGGAGCCACAGCTTCTTCACTTCCTTTCATCCATCCTTTCATACATCCTTTTCCTCCCTCTGTTTTCTCTGTGGCTTGACTGCAGCTTTGGACAGCCAAAACTTTTTTTATTCTCTGCTGAAAGACGCAATTGATCATTTATATGTTCCAGAGTGTTCTAAAGCCCAAGTGTAACCCTCCCTCCCTTCCTCCACGCTCATTCATCCAATCATTAATTCATCCATCACCGTCAACATAAGCTTTGAAGAATGTTTCTTGAGGAACTGCTCCCCACATCCTCTGTTTACTGTGGCCATATTGGTAGTTTTTTTTCTTTTCTTATATTCGACACAAATTGCACTGATTTTGGATCAGCTTCTACCCCAAAGCCAAACTAGAATTTTTATAGGGGGGAAACGTGACTCTGATCACAAAATCAGGGGCTGAGGACACTTTTACCTTCCCCCGTAAGGCTGTGTTTTATATTTGTCATTACAATTATCGGCTTTTTATGATATCTTTACGGTTTGTTCTTGAAACGCACATCTGCCTCTTCCCCCTCCCATCCGCTCCTCCTGCTGTCTGTTTCCTTGCACAAAGCCCTGCACATACCAGGATTTTAAATGGTTATTTGCATTTTGTGGTGCATAAACGTGACTCTTTTCGTACACAACACAGGCTGCAGTTACACTTCTGTGCAAAATGTAATTGGGAAATCAAATTAGATCACAGGAGACAGATTTGCTGTCTGGCTTCCATCTGGAAACTATAAAATATTGAGTAAGTACGCTGCTGGCTAATGAATTGTATCAGAAGGCACTGTAGATGAAGTGAGCTAGATAATTGCAGGAATTCCATTTAAACAGTTAATTGTAAATGTGGTAAACCTTATCCAGTGGTTCTGAAATTTAACACTGGCGTTGATTCAAGTCACACAGTCAGTGGGTTTAACATTTTCTCTGGCTGCTGTGCAAACATTTGAACCAACCTCTGTTCTTTCAGCCGTCTTTCACCTCCGTCAGTCTGCTTCTCCCTCGTCCAGTGTCGCTGCTCTCCCCATCACTGCCTCTGTTTTTCATACTCTGTCCTCCTTTTACTCTTTTAAACTATGCTGTTTACCCAAAAGTGCAGATTTCTCTCTATTCCTTTTGTATACCCCCATCATCCCCCTCACTCACCTCAGCCCTCTTCCTCCTGTCCTGATCCATCATCCGTCCATCTTCCTGTCCTCGCTCATGTCTGTACTTTATCTGCTGCTGTACTTGTTTGCCTCCCAGCACGGATCCTTCCTTGTTTTTCTTCAATGTTGGACTGTGGACACTGAAACAATTTACAACCATGAACTTTAATTAACATGATATATATATATATATATATATATATATATATATATATATATATATATATATATATATATATATATATATATATATATGATTTACACAGTATATATACAAATGGATCTATAAATATATCAAAACCTAAGCCACTGTTTCTATTCTCCTGGTATGATAATAATAATGGTAATACTAATACTGAAAACTGAATCTGGTTGATGACTATAATATCTGTATTTCCGTACTTCAGTGTTATATAAAAGAAAAAATATTCTAAAAGAATCTTACTAGTGATTGTGTGGAAATCTGAGGCTGCCATTCTGCTCTTCTGATTAAAGACATGCTTCTTGTTTTTGTTTTGGGTCAAACCAAGTTGTGGCTAAAAAGCTGAGACTACTACTTATATATATAAAAAAACTATAGCTAAAAAGGACTTTTATTATTATTATTATTTTGACTGTAAAATACATGTGAATATTTAGACTATGACAATATTCTTTGGTTTATCAATCAATCAAATCAATTTATCTACTGTTTTCTTATTTATTTGCTCTGAAGAAATCAATAAAATTAAATGGTACTTTTATTTTTCTTAAACCTACTTGAAGCCTGGCCTGGTAGTTTATTTTGTCGAAGCTGGCAGAACTTCTGAAAACAAGCAGAGACGTGCACAGCCCCAGGTGTGTTGAAGTGTGTAACGGTGGGCGGCGTTCGCTACATGGGATTGTGTGTCTGCGATTGTGTGTGATTGTGTGTTTTGGACTGTCTCCTCTGTTTTATTTCACTCAGTCACTTGTAGACTGTATTTCTAAATCCAATCAACTTTGCTCCTTTCTTCTCCATTTCCTCTCTCTGCCTTTCCCCTCTTAACTTTCTCTTTCCTTCCTCCTTTTATTTATTTTTATTTTATTCAGATGCTCCTCTCTCTCTCTTTGTGTCTCTGTTTCCGTCTCCACTCTGTTGGTTTTTAAGGTTTTGTGGTTCGTTTCTCTCCAGACTCTAATGAGCTCCAGGGGGAAAATTAGTGCTGGAATAACAAGCAAACATCAACATCATCTCCCCTCCATCCTCCAGATCCCTCCTTCCTCCTGCTCCTCTTCCTGCTTCTTCTTCATTTCTTCTCTTAATGCCTTGTTTTCCCGCCATTTCCTGTGCGTCTTCTTTTGCACATTTCTTCTCCAACTCCGGTCTGTTCCATTTCTCTTACTTGCCGTCTTTTCCTTCTCTTCAGACCCATCTCATCCCCCATTTGTCTCATTTTTTTAACATCTGTTTCTCTTTTAATTGCCAAATTCTGTATTGGCAAACGTTTTTACTCTTAATTGCTTTGGAGAAGAAAAAAATGTCATCTTAAGTTGCAGGAGTAGATTTTTCTCTCTCTTTGTGTTGCTCTTCTGCGTGTGTCTCTCACTGTACTTCTGTTTTTGGTAAAAATGCAACAAGAGATGGTCCTAAAAACTAAAAAAATGTTCTTTGCACATTGCATTTAAACATACAGTTTTTCTGTTCTGACACTTTTCCAGTCAAGGTTTTCTCATGTTGAGGGAAATAAAATGACTCTGTTAAGTCAGGAAAAGATTTCTAACTTCCAGAAAGTTAAAATAAAAGATTACCACCCCTCTTATGTACGGTAAATAAGAAGCTACAGCAGCTTAGCTTAGTACGAATACGAAGCAGGAGTCTAAGTAATACACTGCATTTTGTTTTAACCTGAAAATTCTAGCTTGGTCACCCTAGTTGCACAAGTTCTGCTAAGCTAACCATCATTTGCACTTACAGTTACCAAAACAGCCAAACAATCTGCTCATGTAGAGAAAAAGTGAACAAGCAAACTCAATAAATGCCAAATTATTCCTGTAAGTTTTTGCACAAACGGTCATTCCTTAGTTGAGGATCTTTTCCCAAAAAACACATAGGATTAAGTTGATTAAAGTCCGCCTAGAGTGAAGTTTTTTGTTTTTTTTTACCTCATTAACGTGTCCATGTGGTGTTTTTTTATATGCAAAAGGACACATCATGAGAGAAATAAGCAGTCAGTGCTGAGACTGAGTGTTGCCACCTTAAAACTGAAGTGTAAAGATGATGGCCACAAAAACCCAGATTCTGATTTAAAGGAGTTTCAAGCGTAAAAACGTAACAACACAGTCCTGTTAAAGTGCAGGGTGGGATTTTCTGTTTCATTATTCTCCCTCAGATGCAGTTTCCAGCATGAATATGCATGGATACAGTAGAATTACAGCTGGTGTAATTGTGTATATTGGACAGAGTTATAGGTGAGCTGGTGTTCTCAGTCTGCAGCAAATGATGGAGGATGACTATAGAGGGATGCACTGACTACATGGAGCCACATACTTTGATGGAAGGAACCATGTAGTGACATCTAAGCGTTTTTAGGGCAGGAAATGATCGTTTTCATGAAAAAAAATTCTAAATCTGTAACTTGATACGCAGAGATTACTTTTTAGGAGTTAAATTGGCTTTCTGATTATTCATTTAGCAAGTAAAAGGCCAGAAAACTGCATATTTCAAAAGTTAAATCCAGCCAATGCTGACATTTGTGGTAGAAACATCATTTAAATGATCAGTTAAGGTACTTTCCACATACAAACTGTAAAGTCCAAACATATCAATCAATCTGTCTTACTTAGAAAACTAATAACAAAGTGTATCTACCCAATCTGATCCTCTATTGGAACTCGACTAAGATTTTTAGATTACTTCTTATTTTTCTAGACTTGGTTTGCCGTCCATTGTGGTCATTTTTATGAAGTACCAGAAGGAGAATAGTGGACATGCTGTACAGTACGTTCCATTATTGTAGTGGATGAAGTGGGGTCAGTGCGTCTCCACCTTTACCTGGGCCACTGATCTTGCTTTTCTTTTTTAAACATAAAAGAAGACATTTATTCTTGAGCCCCAGAATTCATCCTGTTTGATTTGCTTTGGTGAAATCCACCCAGAACAGGTTTAAAACTGGGAGCTTTAAACACCTTGACAAGTTTAGAAACCTACAACAGACTATTATTAAGATTGTCTTTTCAGTGCAGATAAGGCTGCATAGTTGTTTTTCTGCCACCTCCTGCCTCCGTCTCTCACTCTGAGCTCCACAACTCTCTATTTTATTTGTTTTTGGTGGTTTTCCTCTCCAGTCCTCTCTGTTTTCCCTGTAACTGCCCCTCAGAGCCCCAGTCTCCCAGCTTCACCATCGCTAACATTATTTTAAATTCTCTCCTTCCTCCCTAGTTAATTTAAAATACCCAGATTCATGCAAATATCAAACAGATTTGAAATTAAATTTGCAAGATAAAAAGCTGAGAAGCTATTTATCCTATTTTTGGATTAAAAAAAATTTGGGATAATATTTGTGGTTACAGAAATAACTTGAGCTTTTTAACCGTCCCCTACTGCTGCTGTCAGTTCAATGCTGGTGCCTTCATTTAAAAGTGCAAACAAACACAAGCATCACAAGTGTTAGACTAGTCTGTCTGGTTTATTAAAGTGAACCTTTGAGCCATTTAGAAACCAGAATTGAATAATTGATATTTTTAATTATTGTATTGTTATAATAGAAAGATTTTCCATGTTTTGCTAAATTACAGATAATAGTCAAGAAATCACAGAAAAATGTTATGTTAACTGTTAAAAAAGGCCAAAACTGTATTTTCACAAACAGCAATTTATTTGTTTACAACATATGACCAAAAATAACACTATCTTACTGTATTTAAATCTGCAAAAAATCTGTATTTTTCAGACGTATGCCAATGTTTGAAAAAGAAAAATATCAGTCTATATTAAGTACTGAAAATTTTTTTAATGTTATGTAATGATTTTCCCTTTTTTACTTACTTGTAAATTATGATTAAAAATGATACAAATTAATAATATACATAGTAACAGTAAAAACTAATTTTTACATTTTGTCCACAACATAAATCTTTAATTTTACAATCTGTGACCATAACATTACACAGTTTTATTGTATTTCAATCAGCTTAAAATATCTGGATGTCACAGATACAATGTAAAAAAAAAAATGTTTTTACAGTAAAATTCCAGCAGCTGTGGTTGCCAGAGTGCTGCTGTCAAATTACAGTAAAACATTTTCTACATTTATGGTAAAGAAATGTATTGATATTGTTGATTTTATGGTTAAAAAATGTGCTTAATTCCATATTTCACTGTAAAAAAAAAAAAGTTTTAGCTTTTACAAATTCGAAAATTTACAGGAAGATACCACAGAAAATAAAGTTTGTGTAACTTATTATAAATATTACAGCATTTTTCCATTATCAGCACAACAGCTTGTGTAATTAACATTTAATATATGTATTTTTTAGAAAAAATTTTGATTAAAGCTGTCATAAATATGAAAGCATATGTCCATTATTAACACAAAAGTATATAAATTTGACTGGTGCAAACTGTTATTTTTACATGTAATAAATGCAGAATTGCCACGTTCCTTGTTATAAAAATTGCAGCATTTTTCCATTATCAGCACAACAATATGTACATTTAACTGGGAAAAACTGTATTCTTTTCGAGAATTAAATGCAAAATTTATACTATTGTTATACATATTATGGCATCATTCCATTAAAAACTGTGCAGGAGCTGGAAAATGTATTTTTTTCAAGAGAAAAAAATCTAAAAACACACTTTTCACCTGATTGACCTATTTAGGGTGATTCAGTGTTATATAAACTGAATCAAATTGTTTTAGAGTTCACAGATTTTTAGCGACATGGTTTGACAGTTTTTCACCGTAAAATGTACAAACATTTTTTACAGTGTATTTGCCATTATTTTCGCAGTTTTTATGGTTGTTGAACATTACTGTATTCCACTATTTTATTACATATTTTTCAACACCCTTGCAGCCGAATTTCACAGTTTTTGTTTTTCTTCTATTATTTTTTTTTTTTTTTTTTTTACAAATTTTTGTACAGTGTGACTAGTGCTTTTTATAGTACATTGCATTCGGCTAAATGTGGAACACCAGGAACAAAAGTGAGTGTTTGCTGCTTGTTTTGTCACACATAAAATATCATAGTTGAATAAAACTCATGCCGCATGTTGGATCCTTACGTCGTCCAGCCAAAAAGACTAGCACGCCAGATGATTGATGATTTCTCCCTGAGTTTCACAGCTTCAATCGCATGTTCTGTGACACTGGTGCTCTTCTGCACTGAAATTGCGCTTTATTTAATATCAGCGAGCTCGTGAACATTTGACTTCTGGTCAAGAGCTTTACACTACATGTATTATTTAATCACACCTGTGCATGTAACATCACGCTCAGTAAACTCTGTGTACGTGTCACACTCATCTTCTGTCTATTGAGGGAAAAGACACCTTCACAGATGACTCACAATGAGCACTTCTAGTTTCATTTTCATTCATACAACCATCATCTGCATAAACCACCCACGCTGTCAGAGAGCTGTGATTGGACAGGATCTAGGGGTGCATCTGATATGTCTCTAGGGCCACAGTCACATGGGATTTACAAATCCTACACCCCCCCACCCCTATCTCTGTATTTCACGCTGTGCATTACCACGAGATGAGCTAAATTCTTGTTTTATTCAATATAAATAGCATTGTGATGTTACTGTTACAAGGCTGCCACATAATAACTGTTGAGCCTGTTGAAAAATGGCAAAAATGTTCTTTATTGCATGGCACCGTGCAGTGATTTTGCTCTTCCGATGCATTTGAGTTTGCTCTTTCTGTGAATGCTGTGCAGCAACACGAGTTTCCAGAATTTACAGAATGCTGAACAAACCCTTGCCAAGGCAGCCTCCATAAATCTCAAGCAGGAAAGAAGGCAGAAGAATAAACCTCTGGCTGCAAAAAGCTGATTAGCTCAGGAAATTATCACAACAACTCTGTTTGGCAAAATAGTGGGATTTGTACTTTAGGAATTATGAGCAAATTCGCAAGATGACCTCTGCAATTATTCCACATTACATGAGGTCTGCAGGTAACACTATTAACCCTGTAAGACTCAAATATAGAAATATGTATATATATATATATATATATATATATATATATATATATATATATATATATATATATATATATATATATATATATATATATATATATATAAAAATAATTTTTAAAATATATTTATTGTATTATTTATAATTTATAATATAAGCTTAAATATAGAAAAAAATTGTAATAAAATAAAACAAAAAATATAAATAATAACAAAAATAATAATAATGAAAATGAGCCAAAAAATAAAAACTAAAACAAATACTGAAAAAATATTAGCAAAAAATAAATAAAATAAACAAAATTCTATACATATAAACCCAAATATAGAAAAAAATAGCAAAATATAAAACAAAAAATATAAATGATAATATATAAACCCAAATATAGAAGAAAATGAACAAAAAACATACAAAATATCTATCTATCTATCTATCTATCTATCTATCTATCTATCTATCTATCTATCTATCTATCTATCTATCTATCTATCTATCTATCTATCTATCTATCTATCTATCTATCTATCTATCTATCTATCTATCTATCTATCTATATAACAGATACAGAAAAAAAAATAAAACTGATGCTGTATTTCTACATCAGTGGGTTTTACATGGTTAATGTATATTTCCCCTTGTGGGACTAATAAAGGATATTCTATTCTATGTGCGAACAAGTCAACTTGTCAACTGTTTGTGTCTAGATCTTTTTCAGTAGTGATTTATTATACTGCTTTATCTTGAAGTATTTCATTCCTATCAATACAACCTAGTTTTATTCTCAATGTTTCTTATCTACAATCATCCAAAATCAGGTGCTGCTGTTTGATGATCCAGTTCTTAATTTCAAACTTAGCTGTTGTACACTATTTGCAATAAAATGTGTTATTTATGCACATCATCCAGGATAATATAGTTGTAAGTGTGTTTGATGGAATGTTTGTGTATTTGCCAGAGGGACTGTGTGTGTGTGTGTGTGTGTGTGTGTGTGTGTGTGTGTGTGTGTGTGTGTTTGAGTGTGTGTTTTCATTTCCCTCGCGGTGGTAGGTCTGTTCAGAGGCCTTGTCCTCCAGCAGTAATTTGATTGTGGCTGAACGAGGGAGACATAATTGTCTGCAGCAGGTCATCGCATATCAAACAAAGTGTGTGTGTGTGTGTGTGCGTGTGTGTGTGTCTGTGTGTGTGTGTGTGTTGTTTGTACACCTCGAAATCCTCCCCAACACAAGATATACCATAGACTCCACTTTCCTCCATCCTCTCCTCTCAATGTCAACAGAAAGCTGACAGTTGGGCCTGATGCAGCATTATATTTTCAGCTCTATGGAAATGTGCACACACTTGTTTACTCTCCTTTCCAGCAGCACACACACACACACTCACACTTCCTGCTGCCATACACACTTTTGCCCTCTTGCCCTTTCACTCCGGACAGATGGACACGGACGCAGATAGACATTCATAAAAAAAAGACGACCAGAACTCGAGTCAGACTGACATCTAGACGAGAAAAATCAACAGATCAGCAGGTTTTTTTGGTCTCAATGACGGACAACCTTTGACCTCTACCCCAACTCACCCATTCCTCAGGTCACAGCCTCGCAGATGCAGACGCATCCTCAGTAGGTCGATCTCCACAACGTTCAGATCGTCTGACACCTTCTCCCAGTAGTCCTCCCCTGTATCACCCTCTGTCATTCAAACAACACAAAGGCAGAGAAATGAGAACAAGTCATTGTGGAAACCTACATAAATTACGGAAATTCTCTCATGCTAAAACAGCAAAATGCATATTAAGAATTAGAGATGGATTGATATTTGTTTGTAATAGCCGATACTGATGGCGATTTTTGGTAATCAAGAAAGACCGATAACAGATATTTAGATCCGATATAATAATACAGAATGTTTTAACAGCATGTGATAGCAGAGAACCTGTCATTCATAACTAGGATTCTTCAATAATAAGGGTGACTATTACTGAATATGTAAAGGTGAAATTGGAATGATTAAATTAGGACACTCTCCTCTGTTTATGTCGGTTCCACTAAGATTTATCAGTTTGTCTCCTGCTATTCTATTCTATTTTCTTAATGTTTCACTGTTCTATCACTTTTATTGCCCACTAAGGTCCAGAACTTTAAGCATTATTAATTATTGGTTTCCAGATTCTGTTTCAGGTTAATCTATGGCTGCCCTCTAATAGCTGCTAGCCATTAGCTTAGCCTTAGCTACTGTGAGAGAAGCTAATTGCCTGGTTTGTGTTTCTTGTACAGTTTTTGCTGCTTGAGAGACATTTCTGGGACCACAGAGTGACGACAGACAGAGAGAGATCTGAAGTAGAGCATTTAATTCATTACTAATTGGTCAATAACAATACAGATACTGATAATTGGAAAAATGCCACATATCAGCCACAATAATCAGCCAGGCCGATAATCGGTCTATCGCTATTAAGAATACAAATGAATGCAAACATAATAGCACAACATCTATTCACATGTTTAGATGTGTGCAAATGTTTGGAGTTTACACTTGCAGGTTTATGGATAGATAAAGGAACAGTTCACTGGAAAGCTTTAATGAAAGTTACAGCCATATTGGTACTGTATGCTGCTTTGTCTTATCAGAAGCTAAACATTTTGTTCTTTTTTTATTGTACTAGTAAAGGGAAAACATATGCAGCTGACCAGAGAAAAAGTACTGCACCAATTGGCGTTTTTTTTTTCTCTAGAGGGCTCAACCTTCTCGTTAAACTTCTAGTTGGAAATCTCCAAACTTTACAAAAAAGTCTCATCACAGTCGCTTTTTTTCAGGCAACCAAAGACAGGGCAGCTCGTTACCCTGGTAACCAAAAAAATAGAGGAGAAGCTTGTTTAGGTCATGTTGACTTATTTCGAGCTTTTTAACTTTTATAACATCAGACACAAATGACATGTCATAAAAGATAAAGTTACGATGGCAGTTCAAGTGGGGATATGTTGTTAACATATTATTGTCATAGAAGCAAAACCCAAACTTCATCCAAAAATAGTGTCCTGTCAGCTCTTTTCTGGTGGCTATCTACCAACACTACATCTCCTCAGTGCTACAAAAAGAAAAGATCTGATCAACAAGGCATTCTGGTCTTAGATTTGTTAATTTAAGGACTTATTTAAGTCAAAGAAAATTGACATATATTGGTTGTATTCCTGCTTTTTAGAAGTAACTTTCTTGGTCACCATATCTTCTGCAACTGACATTGCTTGTGGTGTCCCGCAAGGTTCAATTTTAGGTCCCGTTTTATTTTCTTTTGTATGCTTCCACTCGGCCAAATTATCCAGCGTTGCAATGCATTTTTTCATTGCTACACAGATGACAAACATATATCACTTGAGACTTGATGACCCAAGAAGCCTATCTGCTGTTTTAAATAGTCTCAGCTCTTGAATGGCACAATATTTTCTTCACTGTGAATTAGAAATCTTATCGATCAGTTGCCCAAAATCGACCAGTCTCCTTTAGAGCGCTATTGGTCCATTGTCTGCAATGTGATGTTGTCAGAAATTTGGGAGCAATATTGGATTCAGGTCCAAGCTATGAACCACAGATTGAACAAAAAATGTATAAATTGATGCTGTAACACCTGCTAAAAGTGCTCAGAAACTTATTTTCTCCAACCTTGGCTGCAGTAACTCTGTCCCTTCTTGCATAAACCAAAAGTCACTTTCTCAGCTCCAACTAGTTCGGGATGCAGCAGTTTGTATTGTTACTGGTTAACCAGCAGATGACATCACATCAACCCCATTCCCTATTGGCTCCCTGTTCGTTTCACAATTGATTTTAAGATTTCACAGATCACTTTTGAAGCATGTCTGAATCTGGTGTTGATTCTAGTAGACCCGGATCTTCAGGTGGAGCTCCTCTGGCTAGTCAAAAGTCGTAACTGAAATCTGAAGGTGACATCAGGACCCTTCAGCTTCGGAAAGACTTTGGAGGATATAAAACTCACAGAATCAGCAACAGACTTGCTTTTATATGATGTCAGCTTTTTATTTCTTATTGTAGTTATTGCTTTTATAACTTTATTTGTGTTATTCACTATTGACATACTGCTTTCTGGGTTTTTTTGTGTTTTGTGTCTTCTTCTTTTGTTACATTTGTCTTAACTTCACGTCCAATCTATCTTGGTCTGTTTGCCTTAATTATTTGGCATCTTGTACTTTAAAAAAAAACTTTGTTTTAAGAAGTGCTATTTAAATAAAGTCGTTCTTCTGACTGTGTTTTTAAAAAATATTTTATTGTATGCCAAACAAGAAGTTTCACCGACAATGATGTTTTTCCAAGTTTTAACTGCACATATGGCCGCAGCAGAAGAACAGATAAAGAAATCACTCAGTGAGCAGTGACAGCAAAACCATAAGCAACACGACTTTGGATCAGATTCAACACCTCATGGAAAAAGTCCAGATGGTTTTCTTTGGACACTGGAGACAGACTGAAGGATAACTGTGACACCTGTGACTTCGGCTTGTTTAATTTTATACAATAGTCAAATATCTCAACTATGACTACAATCCTGATCTGACAATAATCAAGCAGTTTTGCTTTTTTTTCTTATTGTTGCTTCACCTGAACATTTAGAATGATGCAAGTTTGACACTAGACATCAGTTCTCACAAGGGAAAGTTGCTCCACTTTCTCCTTGAATCAAAGTTTGTGTACGTGTACATTAAACACATTAGAACTACTTTGAAAATCATTCATTCAGTTTATACCAGTGTGAAATGAAAACTTTAAACCTCTAGTGCACTCAAATTAGACTTTTTGACCCTAAAACCAGCTGGTATGTTTGAAAGGTGTATTTTTTGTTGTAATAAATCACCATAATTTCATTATTTATCAGAGCCAAAAACTGCAAAAAACAGAAAGAATAGTCAGATTTTTCAACTTTCTGACCATCCTTGAATGCATTGTGTGCAAAGTGCACGAAAAAAACAGCCAAATCTGAGCTTAGAATTGTGGTATTTCATTAAAATCACTTTATTCTACATGTCTCATTCAAATTTTGCGAAAAATAAAGTCTTTGAACTAAAATAATTTTGTAAAAAAAATACAAAAAAGTCTGTACACCTCAGCGCATTTAAGAAACCATGACTGACTCAGCTGTGACCAACAGTCTTGTAACAAAAATTCTGAGAGTTTCCAATGACTAGAGAGACTAAGAGGAGAATAAAACCTACTGGATCAATAAAATAAATGTGGCATGGCTCAAAAACAGTTTAAAGAGGAATAAGTTGTTTTAAAGGTACATTCAGCATGGTGAAACATCTTTTTACAGCAAGCAAGATCACCTCTAAATCCAATAAATTACACGTCTATCAAACTATGAGCATTTATTTTCTTCCCAGCTATGTTTAGAGATTGGATTATATCAGCCCTTTCAATATTTAATCTCTCTTTCAAAGAACACATTGTTATTACAATCGTTAATGTCGTTAAGCAACAATTTTTTTTCATATATTTGCTGTTGTGCAACAGTTGCAGATAAAAAAAGTCATGCTTCATGTCTGCGAAGTGAGAAAACCAGAGCTGACCACAATCGAGCCAGCTGAAAAGCATCAAAAACTGTGTATCTATTGCTCTACTGTCCCGAAATCTATTAAATCTGCTGCAACATTTTGGTTAAAACTAAATTTCCCACAAGATAATACAATCCCTCCTGACAGGCGCTGTGCTGAAAACATTATTTCTATGGAATTTTCCTGACATTTTCTATTTGTGTCTAGAAAAAAGGGACTAATAGGCTGTGTGGATCGAATACAAAGGCAGATACTATGCAAGTTACGAGAGAGAACGGACAAATGTGACATGTTTGATTCCACTGAAGCACTGTGTGGCTGCAGTGTCACAAGCAGAGTCTGGCTGTGTTGATTTTGTGTTATGAGCTGAGGTGATGGGGGAGTGCAGGTGAGAGATCAGAACACAGAGTAACAGACAGACACAACACAGAGCAGAGAACAGAATATAATGAACACTGACAGCATATATTCAGCGGTGACGTTCAGAGAACAGCACATACCGTATGTAGCCACAGCTTTCACAAACCCAAAGGACGTCATATATTTGTTTGTAATGATACAAAAGCTCTCGCACTCGAATGTGAGTCGCATTGAATTATATGATTAATTACTTCCTGCGTTCCCTGTACAGTCTGTCACACTCATATCAGTTCTGGCCAGGTATTGCTATAAGAATAAACTAAACCTACTGCAGCACATTACATTTCCGTACTTATTTTGCCAATGCACCATGTGGGCTACTCAGCTGTCTATTAATACTTTCTGCAAAACAAAGAAAGCCAACACTGCTAAGGATTTTCTAAAAAACAGGGAACATCCAAAAACTATTCTAAAACTAGTAAGACACAAAAGAGCAGGACCGATGCATCTGGTGACATATTATTTAATTTCAATTAACATGGCCGCTGTCCCAGCTAGATTTGATTTGTTCTAAAAATGTTCTGAGAAAGTTTTGTAAAGTTGTCGCCATGAGTTCAGCGGGAAGTTTTTTTTTTTTTTCTCAGAACCCTCTCCTTGAAGACAGAATGAACTTCTCTAAAGTCATTTTTCTTGCATTCAGAAGTCCTTCCTTTGTTATGAAAGATTGTGGAAGGTTCTATAATGTATTACCTCAACAACATCACCAAAACATCCTCAGAATATTATATATATTATATCAATATATTCCTGGCTTGTTGGTGTAGTTTATTAGAAAATTAGTAAATACTGACTTAATATTATATCAACTGTAGCCCACAGTAGACTAACAGATACAGAATAAAACCATGGCACTCAGAGTATGAATGTGTTAAATATGGGAATGGATGAACTTCAAAACTGGTTGAAGAGGGTTATGGTGAAGTAAACAGGGTTCAAAATAATATTAGGGTAAACTGGGGAAAGATGCCCCTCCCCTTTTCTCTTTATATATATATATATATATATATATATATATATATATATATATATGTACACACAAAGCATGTGTATGGGAAGAATTTAGAGGGTAATTAAATGAGAGGGAACTACAGCTTTGTTTTCATAAAACTAAATGTGAAATCTTGAAAAGGGGGAAAAGCCCCTAACCTCACAAGTCACTCTAAGCAATATAATCTTGCTACTTATGAATAAGATTAACTATATTCACAAATTTTGATGTTGCTCTGATGTTAAATAACACATAGAAATTATTTTATCAGAAATCAAACATGTAAACACAAGCTTCTTCCCTGAAAAATCCTAATCTTACACTTATTTCAGGTAATGATTTTTTTTTGTTCAAACTAATGGATAATCCTTCACATGACTCTCATGTTAACAATAAATACGAGTTTTTATAGGCATATTCTACTAAAGAAAACAACTAAAAACAAAACACAGACTCTTATTTTGTTCTCTCAGGATATTCTGCCATCTTACCTCAAAATCACTTTTCTTTCACCTTGTCCTGGTTTATTCTACACGGAAATTAATAATATGCTTTATAAATTTAATTATCTGCCAATTATTGACGTAACTTCCTTCAGAATAACCAATAAGGTGGTTTGTCCCGCCTCTGGGTGTTTCCTAGGGATGCGCTATCAAGGTTGAAGGCCACAGTAACTCCAGCCACATGGGTTTTGTGGCGGCTAACAGTTAGCCTAGTTTTCGCCTAAACCTTTGTCGCTGTTTTCTCTTCTAAAATGTGACACTGTGCACAGGTGAGTTACTTCTTTAAACGCTATGCCAAACTGTGGTGTTGTTAACCCGGTTTACTTACGCTAAAGGCATTAGCGAGCTAAAAATGCTAGCCGAACTGCTAATTATCACAACGTGCTTCTACCTTGACTCATGCTAATTGCGTTAGCAAGCTGACAAACTGAATGTGTTCTGAGTTGAGAGAAAAATAATAAACATGCGTTCTGTATAGTGTTGTATTTGCTAGACTTCAATATTTGATAATTATTTGATTTTTCTGCTATAAAAACGCATACATGAGCTAATTTTACTCCTTTAAATTTGTTATTGCTTCATGTATTAAGTAAACTCTGTCTACTTGGAACATTTATAATACATTTTTATATTTACCTGCAGCTGTAATTAGCATTTCACAAGTCCAGAAATAAAACCAAGTTGGTTAAAATGTGACTGATGACAAACTGCTAAGAATACCAGCAAAGGTTATGGAAGGATGTGGCTCATTATATGCAAATATATGATATATGGGGAGATAAAATAAAGTTTTGTCTAACTGTGAATCTATATTCAAGGTACCACCTTATGTGTCACATGTCAGATTCAGCCTACTTGCAACTGTATTTGCAGCTGCATATAAATAAAATTGAAATATTTTTTGACAAATATAATCAACATTTTACAAGTTCTAAAGCAACAATGGTTGGTTATCGATATCTGACTCCTAGGTGTAAGTCTATTGCAAACATAACTCACAATACTTGCACAGATTTTGCTAGAATGTGTTGCAGTAACTGGTAACGCTGTAGTCATATTAAATCATCACATGTGAATGTTTAGGTAGGTAAAATTAAGCTAGATCTAACTGTGAAGCTGTATTCAAAATATGGAAGGTGTTCTGCGGGTTGACTTCACTTGAACACACCTTTGTTCTGGATTGAATTAGATTAGGTTAAACTTTATTCTCATGGAGTAAAGTGATAAGACAATGAAATGCAGCCTAGTATCTAACCAGAAGTGAATAAGCAGCATGGTATACAGCATGGGTATGCACAGTTTGTTCCAGTAGAGATCTTTTGCAACTTGTTAAAAGAAATCTTTTCTCCTGCATGTTATCAGATGTGCAGTATACCGTCTCAAAACTTTTAGACACGATGGTGACGAGTTTAGTAGTGAAAAACTTACATTTTCTGCATTTCTGGTTTGTTTTCACCGTGGTTAGGGACTGAGTAACCCAGATGTCATCTATTTGCAAGACTATTTGTGTCCATGTTTGTAAAGCTGTGCATGTGTTAATTTAGCTGCCTTGACTGTGCTACTGCTTTATGTAAAAAGGCAAATTCATTCTTTACCTGCACTTGTGTCCACAAGGGTCTGCACAAGTAGGTTCTGTCACCCACCCATATCTGAACCCCTCGTAGACATCCACATGCAGCACAAAATCTGTGGTCATGGAAACTGTCTACGCTGCAAGCGCACGGACTGCACATGCTCTAGAAAAAAAATATAATGCTCATAAACAAACACTTATTATGAGGAGTGCGATGAGATTCTCTATCATTTAAGGAGCTGTAATTGAAATAGTCGATGCCTGACTTTCAGGGTACATAGTTACCGCCAATGATGCCCAAACAGTAATTTTTCAGAGATGCAGTGCTATGTCCACCCACTGTGCTCGACACACCTCATGAATAATCACATTGACAAGGTGCCTCAGCCCAGTCTGTAATTAGCTGCTACATCCTTTTACAAAGCGCCAAGTTACAGCCAGCCTTTCACAAAATATATACTCAATATTGTAGTATTTTTAGAACTGTGTATGCATCTGTGTTTAAAGGTCTTTGGTCCTTAAAAACACATATGGACATTTGGTTTTCAGAATGGCCATGGATGGAATTAAACAATTGTTCAACAGAATTAAAAACAGTCCATAAAGCATATTGCCTTCAGGTTTTATTCTGTGGTGAGTAAAGTTCATGGGTCAACTTAAAGCTTAAGTGTAATTTGACTTTGACTGTATTTGTAGGACAGAAGATATAAGGAGAAACCCTGGAGGTTTTCTGCAGAGTCCCATAGAAGATTGGCTTCTTTCCGTTTCAAGAATGGCGAGCGGAGCCTGTATGGAACTGAGCCCTTCAACCTCCATGCCTGAAGTGAGGTAAGATCTAACTGTACTCTCACATACATGAGATGAACACATACTAAGGGTGTTAATTATTCACCGGTTATCAGTTAATTGAAATTATTAGTTTAACTGATTTAAGAATATGTTACCTGATAAGGGAAAAGACAAGGGACAGGTATTTCAACGTGTTACAGATTTGCTGTAGCACCTAGTTGCACCACCAGATGGCGTTTCTTCCCATTTAATAGCATTGAAAAGTATAGTTTGTTTGCTGTGTAGCCACCGAAAGAGGTGTTCGCTGTAACTACAGGCTGTTGCATGAGAATGTTAATGTTCAAATCCAAATTGTTAAGTGTATACTTTTGCAATGGTTACATCAGTTGTGCTGTGTTTGAAATTTGATTGTTGTGGATGGATGTGGCCAAGACTATTCTGAGAGTTTTACTAGCAGTGGGCCACAATGACAGAGATTTTTGGAGCAGTTTAATGCCTTCTAGCCAGTGTTCTTTTGTAGAAAACAAACCCAAAGTTACTGGGACAGCATTCATGTGCTTATATGTTTATAAGGATGAGCTGATTTTGCAGTAAACATCAGGAATCTGTTGTTCAAAACGGATTTTCAGCATATGTAAAGATGGCCACAGTGCCTAATTTGCTTTTGTGATTAATCGACTTGTGACTTTTGGTTAAGAAAATTGTTTGGACTTTGCATCAATAATTTGCTCGCAATTTGTTTTTTTTTTTAACTTATTAATTTTACTGAATGTTGGGGTGTAATCCTGCAAACCCCAAAATAACCTGTTGTTTATGCAGCAGCTCTGTTGCATGTATTGCATTATTGTTATCCATCTTTAAGGCTCCTGCCATTCCTGAAATCTCCTGATACTTATATAATATTGGTAACTTAACATCTTTTATTAGTATTACAGACTGCAGTCAAAGAAATGAAACATCATTTTTACTTAACTTAGTAATGTTAACCGGTCGCCAGTTCCTATGATCAACAGCTTCCTAGTTTATAACTGCAGTCCATGCACAACCCTTCTGAGAATGGGCAGGTCTTTGCCTGGGAGAGAGAGGCAGGGGACAGAAGAAATTCCCTGCTTAGGAAAATACACCTAGGATGGACGCTCTAGCAAAACTGCATCCCAACGTGCAGAAACCCTGTTGCAGAATAAAGAAGCACTACAAGTGCCTGTACAGTTTTCTCAGTTTTAAATGCAATAGTCACTTTAGTTAGTTGTGTACTGCATGCAGGATTACTCATGTAATCAGTTCTTGAGGATCTGCACCTTTGTGGAAAGTCTGTTGCCATCCAACTCCGTTAACACTTTCTGAAAAAATTCTAGCATGTGTCTCAGGTCTTTGGGGTAGCTGAGGTTTAAACTGTAGATCAGGCCAAGCAGGGATGCACACTCGTTTGCCATGTCTCTCAGATCTTGCAACACTTCAGCTCCCTCGATTATGATGCCAACACCCTCAGGCGGCTCTGTGGGCTCTGCTCCCTCATGTTGGATAACCTAGATTTCCATGACCTTTTCCTCCATTCCTCTCATTGTACCAGGTTCAGCAGCCTCAAAATGGGATTAGAATAAAGCATTAATGAAAATGTGTTGAAGAGAAATTGGACTGCCACATGTTATAATCAGTGTCAGTTAATCTTAAACAACACAATTTAGTCATACTGGGTTTTAATGTGGACATTTTTGTCCTTAACAGCTTTAGATGAACAATTTTGTCCATACAGTATATTATGGACTAGTTATAAGTGATTGGTTCAAATAAAAAATATATATGTTAAAATGAATATTACAAGATAATTTGATGCCATATGCATGAACACAGCTTAAATGATCAAGAAAATAAAAAGTCATAAATATCATTGGTGAGGCACAAAGGGTTAATTTTCACACAGTTGTAAAAGATACCATAACAATTTGCAAAACTCAGATAAAAGGTATTTGTTGGGCTATGGTTCATACTGTATGTTGAAACTTACCATCATCATCATGTGCCGTCTTCGTTCCGAAGGCTGGCCACCATAGATCTCCGTTTGTGTCTATTCTCCACTGCTCTCTTTGCTTCAGTGTATGACTGTGTTGCACTTCACCTCGATGTCATCACTCCATTTACCTCTCTGCCTTCCTCTTGCATCCTTCGATGGTGCCTTCAAGAGTTATGTTGGGGAGCTTTCCAGCACTGTCATGCAGTATGTCTGTATCTGCCAACTTACCACATAGTCCTTCATGAAGCTTTCAGGATTTTCACTGAGGTACTCACAAAGTGCTTTGAGGACACATTGTTGTTGTGTTTCAACAGTACAGTTTTGTGAGGGGCAAACAAACTTTCAGGATGTACGCATAATAAAAAAATATATACCATGTTCTCATTATCTGTACAAGAACAAGTACAGCACCCAAAAAGAATCAGGGAACCAAACGGGGACAGAGATTTGTAGTGGCATGCATACATGATGGAAAGAGTGATAAAGATGGTGACACACGAGCAAAGGCCCAAACGCAACCATTTCATAGAACTCCCTGCCTTCTCCATGGATGCCATGATCATGCTTATCTTGTGTCCTGCTGCTCCACCATTCTTTCTAACCACCTTCATGAACTGGTTGGATTACTGATCCAGTTTGGACATGAATGTGGACAGCATAGGGAACAGTGGTGATGCAGATGAATTCTGCATGTACCTGAAACACAATACAGAGATGCAAAATTAAATTTTCAGCTGAAAAACGGTGTTATACTCAATAGCTCATGCGGTGCGAAAAGGGGAATCATTTATTCTTATTTATAGGGGTTAGCAAATCAAGACTTTCAAATGAAATTATTGGCTGCTACATGTATAAACATATAACATGTATTAAATACACATCAATAATCGTTACATTACCTCGCTCTCAGCGGTTGGTTCCTTTACTTTACCTCTAATAAAAGTGCTTGTCTTTCTGGCTAAAGACTTTCTTTTGTTTCCCCTGAGGGATAATCAGGACAGTAATTGATCTCTGCTTTCGTGGCTTTTTCACTGCATCGGGACCTTTGCCTGTTGTCCCATGATTGTCTTTGGCTTCATTTATGCTCAATTCTGGGCATCCAGTGTTCCGCAGTCTAATGTGGTGGTTGGCCATTTTGTACTTTAGGCTTATTTTCAATCCGTAATGACCTGAGACTGACCCTTGCTCCTTTTGTTACTAGAGCCAGATCATCAATATCTTCATTCGAGGGATACATTTTGTCTTTGGTAATTTCTGATCCCAAACCCTCTACGATATCAGACTTGAGTTTGGTGCTTGGATTCAGAAGAGTGTCGCTGTTGTGAAGGGCCTGATTGGCCTTCTCCAGCTGAACCTCTATCTCATAACTGAACTGAGGTATTGGAAAGGTTTGGGGCCATAGCGCTGAGACCTAAGGGATGACCCTGAAGATGTAGATTCAGGGGAGGAAAGTATGCCTGTGTCTGCCAACGATGAAGAAGGGCAATCAAAATCTAATCTTGATGTGGAGCAGTATGGTGAGGACTAGTGCCTGACCTACGGGGCAAGTAAATTATTTTAATTCTGCAGCACTTGACAAGTTCACAAACTCATTGTCAAAGTCTTTGTCTCTGTACTGCAGTCTGAAATTTCCTGACAAGTTAAATAGTCTTGTAATCTCTTGCTTCAGGTCCTCTGTTGAATCCGGTATTCCAGTGGGAAGAGTCAGTTTGGATGCGTTGTCTATTCCAACTATGACTCTTAGGGTTGCACTCATCTTGTATTCACTCTGAGAAGAACAACAAATTTCTTTAAGATTGATTGTTAGGGCTCTGGTGATCAAAATGTTTTCCTGCAATGACTCAATGCTTCACACTCTGCAAAACAATCTATCTATAAAACTTCCCAAAATGCTGAAATTTGCCTGAACAGTCTACATGTAACACACACTTACCAGGGCCTAACTGAGTCACCAATTTATGCATTGTCTTAAGGTATTGAAAACCCATTTTCTCAACCAGCTTTTTACTGCAAATAATGCGACCCTATACTGGTACATAAAAAAATAAATAAAAAAATAAATCATGATTTTATTTAAAAACTTAAACTTGATCTTGTAGCATAAAAATATTAGATTATGTAAGACCAAACAAAAGTATTATAAGGATTTATAATACATAGATGTCGACTTTTATTGTCTGCTCCCAAAACTGCAGGGCGCAGTGTATCGTAAACACACGTCTACCACGGTACTAAACTAGAGCAGAAAAAGTTTGCCATCGTCTTCACCACTTTCAACGTGGCATTTTACCAAATAGCTGCATTTCAGCAGTTAGTTTTAATTTCATGCCATGAATTGCTCATGACCCTGTTATCACGTTGATCTCTGTGTGATGAATCGTATAAATGCCAGTATTTCTGAACTTCTGCTGCTCGGAGCTCTTGTTCTGCCATGTTTTCTCATCGACTGTGCGTTTTCCACGTGTCTCTGTGTTGTTAGAAAAATTTGGAGGTGCGTGATGCAGTAATTTCCCGCTAGAGGAGGGCAGTGTGAGGGGGCGTGGCTCTCCATGCCATGTCCCATTAATGCAGGAATCTACTGGATTTTTCATGAGCTGTAAGCCATAATCATCAAGAGTTTTTTAAAATTTTATTTAAAGGTTTGGATTATTTCACTTTGTCTAAGGAATTCTGAGTATATTAAAGTGCTACTTTTTGAATCAAATTACAGGAAAAAACTAACTTTTGTCATGTTTTGAGATGACCCTTTAAATTATTGTCAAGGTTGGAAAAATGTGTGTCATTACACGTCAGAAGTCTGTCTGCACTGTTTTTATCTGTGTTCTCCTTGCTGCCTTGAAATGGGCAGGACTCAAATAGAAGAATATGGTGACATACTTCTTAGCACCAATTGGAATTTTGCAATATCTGAATTAAATATACTAGTTTTTGGGACTGTTTGTGGAGATGATATTTGACAATGACCAGGTAGCATAGGCACCTTTCTGATGAAACAGATTGATGAATGAACAGAATGTTTTTCCCTAAACGTGAATCCAATTGAGTGATCATTTTTAAAATTTCTTTCAATACCAAATTATCATTATAGCCATTACAAAAATTTTAATCAGTCCAACCGCAAAGTTGTGTTATATATTTCCGAGAATTTTTGTTCATGTAAAATACTAAGACTCCTTGCAACCTGAATTTGTCCAGACACAAGGCCTCATCGCAGCCCAAATCCTGTCTCATTTAAATTTGCCATTTTGCCAGATTCAGCCCAAATATATTCATGCATCTAAGTATGGATAGGTAAAATGCAGGAGTTTGACTGAGGAATGCTATTTCACAAATGCAGGTATCAAAAAACACCTGATTTGGGTCTAAGAACGGATCAAGAAGAGAAGTAGACTTGTTTTCTGATCAACAAGTCATCCAGACTTGTTAGGGTTAGTTTCAGTCATTCAACAGCGTGAGTTAAGCTAGCAGTTCACAGCTTTTCAACTCTGACGTCAAATTAAATGACCGATTGTACGATATTCAAAACTGTGCATGTGTAAGAAGGATGGAAACCGCGTTGGGACAGTCTTGTGCATACAGGAGTTGTATTTATGTCTGTTACGATAAATGATAACAAAATGTGTAATTTATCCAAACTTTGAAACACAGTTGCATGCTATTTTATCTTTAGCTGGCAAGTAATACAGTGGTCCCTCGTCATATCGCCGTTCACTTTTCGTGGTTTCACTGTATCGCGGATTTTGAAATTACATTTGGTATCACAGATTTTTCGCTATATCGGGGATTATGAGGTAAATAGGTATTTTTAGGTATTTCATATTGTGGCGAGCTGCGTTGAAGAATGACTCTGGAGAAAGGATATCTGCCCTGTATGCACTCTACAACTGGCAGATGCTTTTATTTTGACACAAACAGAGAATAGTGCTTATGAAAATGTGGCAGGAAGTCATCAAACACACTTTAAACTCACGGTCCTGACAACAGAACACTTAACTAAACTAACTAGGCTGACTAAAGCACAAAAACACAATAAAAGACAAACACTATTAACACTGTAACACTAACATAAACCACAATAATGACGACCAGCTCTTCAATCGCTGCATTATTTTACTGGTAAAATAAGCATTTTTCTACCCTAAAAAACTGCAAACAATACAAAAAAGATATGAGATAATTAATAGAACATATTAAAAGAATATTTAATCGAAATAAAACTCGTAGTGTACAGCGCTGGGCTCTGATTGGTTCAGCGACGTGCGGTGTGTGGGGAGGGTTTATAAAGCCTTAAAATATATATAAGTAATGAAATATTGTCGCTACTTTGCCGATTTTTGTCTATTGCGTGGGGGGGGGGGGGGTTTCTGTAACATAACCTCCACGACAGACAAGGGTATATCACTGTATATCACTTTTCTTTTCATAAGGAGATTGCTGTCTCAATCTATTAGTTTTGGTTGTTTGTTTTTTTTTTTTACACAGTTCAGTTTATATATATATATATATATATATATATATATATATATATATATATATATATATATATATATATATATATATATATATATATATATATATATATATATATATAAAGATTTTGCAGCGGACAAAAGTAAAACATCAGAGCAGACCTCCAGTGCTTTGCAGGTGTGGCTGGAAACTCCATAGCTTTCATGTATCTCTTGTCATTTTTTTTCTGCAGCAGGTTGCTTACAGAATCTTTCAGTTCTGTACAATGCAAGACTGTGACAACACATGCAAGTAGTGTCTGTGGCTAGCAATGGTAATGTAATATATGATAAGATATTGCAATGTGATGTCAGCTTGTGTGTTCAGCAGATGTTGAGCTCAGTTTAACACACATAGTCGTGCATGTTTAGTTTTAGTAATTTATTAGTATTCAACTATGCAATGAAATACTTGCATGCTTTGCAAGCGTACATTCCTTTTGTTTCTTTTTGTAGCCTCCAGCTGTTTGACAGTAAATTATGTATTAACTAAAATGGTGTAAAAACAGAAAATAAAAATTCTCATTCTGTGCCATAGCTCGATGAAAACAAATGCAGCCCTTAAGATTTCAGCAGTTGCATAAAAACTTGAAGCCCCTGACAAAAATAGACATATTCAATCCTAAAGTGCTGCAGGGGAAGATGTGTTAGGTATGTACAATTAATCAAACAAAAGTGTGATTTAATTCAACAAAAGAAAGACTAAGCAAAAAGGTTGCTAATGGCTTTTTTTTTTTTTCTCCCTTGAACTAAAATATACATCATGGACCTCTGATGATATTTAATCAATGTATGCTTTGCTTCAGGAACAAACATATCTGTAATATAAAGAACAGTTTTACTCATTAAGGATGCTCTCAAAAGTAATATCATGGATAGTTTCTATTAAAAACACAATGCAGAGTTCATATTGATGGTACTTTGCATTGTGTGCGACCACCAAAAATCCGTATATTTCTATTTAAAGGCAGAAACTTACAGAGATCATTTCCAGTGACTGTTTTAATAAACAGATGTCTATGAGCCGTAATGAGCAGAAGATTCTCAAAAACCACTAATAAGGGCCAAACTTGGAACAGTAATGGAGGCTGTGGATGCTGATCTGAGCGTGGAAGCTCATCTTGGGAGACTGGATTCTGATTTTGGCGAAGGCGTCTGTCAACGAGAAAGATCAGAATGTTTCAGAAAATGTAATGAGAAACTGGTACGAGTGTAAAAATGGAAGATGAGGACATACAGATGTCTGATGTTGTAAAGTGATTTAATTGGATGGACAAAGATTGGGATAACCAGACCACCTGTGCTTCCAAACCTCCAGTACTCCGTCTACCAGTTCAGAGGACACCATCACGTAACATAAATATGAATAAATATTTGAAATGAATGAGGATTTTTTAATTGCTCAAGTCTTCTGATACCTAATATTGGTATATTGGCATCTTTTATTAGCATCACTTACTGGTTGCGCAATACTAAAGAGACATTTTCATCATTTTGCTGTACTAGTTGTAGTTGTATTCTTTTTTTAAATCCAAAAATTAACTGCATTTGTAATTCATCCAGTTTTAGAACACAATTGTATGCTGTTTTTTGTCTTTAATTGGCAAAAAATATGTATTTTTTCTTCTCATAAGAAGACTGCTGCTGTTTTTTTTTTTTTTTTTTAAGTCAACCTGTAAGACACACTTACCTCGCTTTTATAAAGTGATGAATTGGATGGACAAAGACTGAGATAACTAGCCTACTTGTGCCTCTAAACCTCCAATGCAATGTCCACAAGTTCAGAGGTCACCTTGTAAGAGATAGACTGATTATCGGCCTGGCAACTTATCGTGCCCAATATTTGTCATTTTTCAGATTATCGGTATCTGTATTTTCATTGACGAATTATTGAAAAATTAAATGTGCTACTTCAGGTCTGATGCAGTCTCCTCTCTCTGTCTGTCATCACTCTGTGGCCTCAGAAATGTCTCTCAAGCAGCAAAAACTGAACAAGAAACACAAACCAGGAAATTAGCTTCTCTCACAGCAGCTAAGGCTATGCTAACAGCTAGTGGCTAAGTCAGAAGGCCTACAGATTAACCTGAAACAGAGTCTGGAAAACAATAAGATAATATATGCATCTCAGTGGGAAATAAAAGTGACAGAACAGTTAAAGATTAAGAAAATAGAGAACAGTAGATGTAACTACAGGAGACAAAGTGATCAATCTCAGTAGATCCCACATAAACAGAGGAGAGAGTCCTAATTTAATCACTCCTATTTCTATTTTACATATTCACTTATAGTCACCCTTATTAATGAAGAAGTGTAGTTATGATTGACAGGTTCTCTCCCATTATTTGCTGTTAAAACATTACATTTACTGTCTACGCGTGTCAAATATCGGTTATCTGCCTTTCTACTTGGCGTTGTTATCGACCCTATAACTGCCATTTCGATTGATCCCAACTTAGCATAAATGTAAGTTACTATTTGTAATAAGTTATTTTTTTCTAAAGTCTCTGGTGTGTAGCATTGGTAGCTTAGCATCTTTTGTTAGCATCACATCCTAGTTACTGGTTTATTTGGAAGGACACAAAAGGTGCTCGTTGATCCCAGTACAAGAAGAAGAAGACGATTCCAGACCATGTGAAAAGCTAAATCTCACTATGATAAAGACAAGTCAAGACCAGCAGTAGAAGAGGCTTATGGCACTGTGGGATAATGGGAAAAATATCAAGAGACTGAGACTGGACTTGGACACTACAGTTGTGGAGAAAATAGTGAAAGGAAAGGGATAGTAGAGAGAGAGGGAGGGAAAAAACTACAGCAGGAGATGCTACATGAGAGGAGTGGAGATGAAATGAGAGCAGAGTGGAGTGTAGAGGAGAGGAGTGGAGGGCTGCACTGAGAGGCTCTCACACCAAACTAATGTGTTTTGTGGCATCCAGCAGGTGTGTCGCTTGGACAGGAATCCAGACTGGTCAGCTGGATTTGGGACAAAGAGAGACAGAGAGAGACACAGGGAATGCAAATACACAATTATGTCTGCGTGTCATGTTTGGTCAATGATATTATGCACACCTTCCTCATATTTTTAAGTCTTGTAATAGAATTGTTTTAATAACTTTGTAGCAATAGTCATGTCATTTTTTTAGTAATTAAATTATGTAGTAATGTCGTTAAGGGCACCCAGGTTGGTCTCATTTTCAACTGGTCACATTTTGTCACTTTGTTAGGACCCCTTAGCATCATTTGAGAAATTGCAATGTAGTCTGATGAGCCATTAGAATAAACAGTGAACATCTGTAACAGACGGCAAGAGACTGATGCCTGATGCTTTCTGCTGGTGTCCTCACTGTTGCTCCTTTTAGGTAACTAAAAGCTTGACCTTAAACACATGTTTAATGTTCTAAAAAGCTATATTTGAACCCAAATGATAATGTTTTCGTAAACCTTAACCATATCTTTTTGGTAGCTGAATGTGACCTTACACTGAGTAATCAAACTGAAGTCACAAAGTAAAATGAAACTATACTGTAAAAAAATTCTTTAAAAGTGTTTGGTTGTATATATGTGTCTATAGAGATGCTTTTTGCTGCTTTCTGGTATTTTCACAGGATGAAAGCCTTGTGACTTATACCACTTCCACCCCTCTAATGTCTTTATGAGCCTCTTTTTTGAGTGAAAAAACTTCTACACATACGTTCACATCGAATATTTATAATGAAGACACCTTCTGAACATCTCTGAGCTGCAAGAAAATTTGACAAAACAGGTGATTTGGGAATGAGAATGGGCTGATTTATCCACAATAAATGTCCTGTTTACTGTCTGCGTCAGCAATGTTTGATGACAGGCGGGTAGTACATTTCCAAACCTTTATTGTGCAGTAGAAAAACACCTGACTGGTTTCTTCTCCACAGCAGTAGTGCAGCTAGTACAGTAGATTATGGCTATCATTGTATTCAACACAACAGTGCAAACTCTGCAGTAGTAATGTCCAATTATCCAGGACACTCAACCTTATCACCAGTCAGTGCAACATTGATAGTTAATGATTGAGCAGAATCTTTGTTTTTAGGTTTAATTCTGTGTTGTTGTTGGGTTTTTTTTGTCATGATTTTGAAATCTTACAAACACATCCACTGTGTATTAATACAGCAACCTAAGTCCACACATTTAAGTAGCTGTTTTCTAAATCTTTTGTTCTCTTGCTGTTGTATGATCCCAACACGTCAGATTCAACAGAGCCGAGACAGGTGAGAAAAAAGTAGAGACAGACATGGGAAGGAGAAAGAAGGAGAGGTGTCGTGTCCACTGGCAAAGCTCTCGGTCATTCACAGATTTGGCTCGGAAACATCAGTGGCAGGAGGGCAAGCTGGGAAAGGTGTGAGTCCTTGTATGTACATCTGTGTGTCCAGGTGATGGAAGGGAAAGAAAAGGCGAGAAAGGGACTGAGATGGAGTAACCAGATGAACAAAGAAGGTGGAGAGGCGGGAAGAAAGGGAGGGTGAAAGCAAGGAGGTGAGAAATTTGCCAGGACAGAGAGACGGAGTGAGAGAAGAGAGGCAGGGATGCCATATGGCAGCACTTCAGGAGAGGACGGCTAAGATGATTGATCGAGGAAGAGGTGACTTAGTGCACATTCGGTCCGCTGGGTGACCATTACCGCTCACAGGACCCACTCTGGATTGGAGAGATGAGTTTCACATCCAAAATAAATAAGAGAAAAACACTGAGCATGAAACACATTTTACTCTCCCAACACATTTTACTTTAATCCAGACACTGACACTGAAGAGGAGTGATCTTCATTCTGTTCAACCCACCACATCTTTTTCTTGTTCATCCCTCTTGACTCGTGTCTTATCTGCTCTGTGTTCCTCTGCTCGTCACATTTTCTTAAATTGCAGCATCTTTTCTCTCATTTCTTTGCCCACAGTTTTCTTTTTTCTCCACATTTAAAGAGATGCAACCAATCCTATGGCCAGTCATATCTTTAATCAGTTTACTGTTTATTGAAGAAAAGAGGTGAAACTGTTTCCTCACTTTATGGTGTGTTTTTGGACACACAAAAATTGGAGCCCTTTAACAGTTTTCATACTGCAAAATAAGTTGTGCAGAGATTTTATCTGCCAAGAAAACAGTCTTTTTCTTTAAAACAGCACTTACACACTCAAAGTCTTCCTTGGCTGTCGTGTGCTTGAATAAAGGATTTATTTTAATTGGTGTGTGAAGACCAGCAGTCTTAAGTTTAGTGTTCCTTTGTGCTCCAAATTAAATGACATGTTGGTTTTCTATTTGTTTTAGAACAAGACATCGTGTTTTTAGATTATTTTGTCTTGCCTTTCAAGATTATTCAGGCCAGTGAATGACTTTAAGGTCTACGTGTCCACAAGATGTATGATGTTAACTTGACACACCCATGACATCTCAGTGCAGCCCTAAATTTGAAACTACGAGGACTGTATGCAACGCTATTGCAACTACTGTGCATGAAAGGTGAACTGGACACTCTTCTGTTTAAGCGGTTGCACACAGTTTTCTTTTGCAGATTGTCCAGTCAAGCACAAAAAAGAAAGCATCTCTTCTTACTGTCAGCTCACCATCATGAGTTTTCATACCTCAAATTGTAGTATGTATGTTTGAAAGGACAAGCATGTGTATTAAGGATTGAAAAATGTTAAATCCTTTTTTAAAAATTTAGTTTGACAGATTTTCAATGTGTGGTAAAACTACAGAGATTGTCTAGTTTATAAAATAATTGTAAATGTAAACAAAACTATACATAGTGTCCACACCAAAAATTTTCTTCTACGATGTCTGGCTGTAAAGTCAAACTGTATGTAAATTCGCTAAAAATAGAATTATTTTACAGATATTTACTATTATTTCCACAGATTTTTTGTTAGTCAATGTCACAATATGGGATTGTTTTTACAGTGCAAGTCAAAAATTTTGTATGTAAAACACATACACATACCCCAAATTGTAGTATACTTGTTTGAAAGAACAAATATGTATATTAAGGATTGAAAAATGTCAATTTGACAGATTTTCAATGTGTTATTAAATTAATTATTAATTTAAAAAAATGGTAATATTTTAAATGTTGACTCGAAAAAAATAAGCCAAACTTTACATATTGTCTACATCAAGTCTTCTTTCTTCTGCAGTATCTGGGAGTAAAATCAAACTGTATTTAAATGTGCTGAGAATATAATTATTTTACATTTTCCTTTATTTGATTGATTGATTTTTAGTTTTTGAATGTCACAACAGTCCACCTTTTTTTTTTAAAACTTATTTTTTCCAGATTTTCACAAGTTTTTGCAGGATTGTTTTTACAGTGTAAGTCAAAATGTTTACATGTGAAGCATATACACATACCCAAATTGTAGTATGTCTAGAAGCACGTGCAAGTCCACTGTTCTGAGTCTGCAGCTGTCTGGGGACACAGATGCAGAAGCCATGAATTGGCCTTTACAAATCACTTTAGAAAAAAAAGTGGCATTTCGCCTCACCATCCGCCCGTAAGTCAAGTTACAGTCTACCTCCATGTCTGTCCGAATTTGATCTTGATCTTTTGGATATAAAATGTCATCAGCTCGTCATTTTATCCTGTTACATACCTATTTCAAGAACAGGGATTTGCTTTGTGAGGTTACAGTGACCTTTATACATACATACCTTTGACTACCTAAATCAAATCAGTTCATCCTTGAGTCCAAGTGAACGTTTGTGCCAAATTTGAAGAAATTCCCTCCAGGTGTTCAAGAAATCTCATATTCACGAGTATGAGATGGAGGGATGCATGTATGTATACATGGACAACATAATGACAACAACATAATGTGTCCAACATCAACTGTCGCCATTACAGAGTATTAAAAATCCCTGATATCAAAGTCAGCTTTATTGTCAATTCTTCAATATGTACATGACATACCAAGAATCAAAATTTCGTTACTCTCTCTTCGTGCAACAGTAGACATTAAATAAACACTTAGAAAATAAGATATTAAAGGGCAAAAAAAAAGAACAAAGGAAGCAAAATTAGAGCCGAGCAACAACTAAGAACTAATGAATAATAATAATATGAAGTGGTAATGTTCTAATTACAGTCAGATTAGGCTCAGGCACAATAGTGACTTTAGTTAAATGAATGCAGCATTGTGGTTTAGGTTAAAATGACTTTAGGTTTTGTTAAGGTTAGAGGCTCTTTTTCTTTATCGTTACAGTGGCAATCTTAGGATAAAAATTTGTGTGCCATTATGATAACCTTATTCTTTTCTTTTCTTAGGATTTCTAGCATTAAAATTGTACCATACAGCACAAACACATTTTTAAGTTCTGTTTACTTCTAACCATGGCTGCGCTGTTTACAGAGAAGTGCATGACTTTATAGTGCAGTGAAAAATGAGGAAAAAGGTGACAAAAACACTCCCAGACTGCTCGGGGTTCAGACGGTTAACTGGAATAAGTGTTATCAAGCTAAGGTAACTCACCTCAGCTGTGCCTGTGCAGAGAGGCTTCAAATATGGTGTTTGTTTTTTCTCAGAGGAGAATTCAAATTTCAGCTGTACTGTATTGTGAGTCAAAATTGCTATGAAATCATGCTGCAAGTGTAAAAGTAAACAACAACAATAAAATACAGGCTCCCAAAGTCAGTATTAACAGAGATTCAAAGCAGCAAAGAGGCTTTAAAGATTTAAATATTACGGACTAAAACGCAGCCAGGTTAGTAAATGAAAGCAAACACTGATCTCCTTCCATCTGACTCGTTTGTCCCTAGACTGTGTTTTTCGGTATCATTACCTGACCTCTTATTCTTCGGTTGTCATTTTTACTACAGCCTCTTCAATAGATTTCATTTTGTGGCACTTGGTAAAATGCCTGATGCTTGTCATTCATCTTGAGAGGACATTCTTGATCTTTAGCATGATCTTTTGTCTTATTTAGGGAAACTTTGGGGCACTTAATTTTGGTCCAAATGCACATGACCGACCACCATATCTTTAGAGAAGATTGTTGGCATTTAACAGTTCTGGGAAACCCTGGCTCATGTCCAATGCCTGCATTTTTTTCATGTCTTGTGCTATTGTTTGTAAATCCTCATGGCAACAATGTCAGTGAGAGATTTAGGTGTTGACAACATGGGCAGCTGCCCAGGACGGCATTTTGCCAGAGTTATCTATCAAATAGCACAGCTCCGTCTTTGTACAGTAGCCTGCTAATGCCATTAGTAAAATTGCCACCCACCAAAAAGTCACGCTTGCAAATTAGTCATCACTCTTGATCAATTCAGTGATGAATCCAGCAATGCCGGATCTAGTTGGAAGCAAAGGACAGCTGAGTCAGAGAGAGGAAAAAAAAAAAAACCCGCAACACAAATCAGAATTTGTCGAAGCAATCATTTGCCTACACCTGCACATGCCCTCACATTGAAGAACAAAAAGAAAAAAACCTTGAACATAATTAAGTTCCAGTAACTCCAGAGAGAAAGCAGCAGAAAAAAGATGATTTTTTGCTGTTAAGTTACATCTGGTTATGAAATCCTCTCCTCTGGTGCACACACACACACACACGCACACACACACACATCTACCATGAACAGAGACTTAACCTATAATAAGAATTAATTAGCTCGCACATTTTACTCCTGAGAATCTTGGATTTAGTGTCTTAAGAATATTGCATGACATTAAGGAAATACAAGGCCAAAAACTTCACTTCACCGTCAGCAAACTTTGCTTAGTTTCAGATGAGGTCATGCGGGATGTTTTCAGTCATGCGTCGGGCATGTAGAGCTTTAATGGATGGAGGATGGAGATGCAGCAGCTCCCTACTCAGCTGGGTCTCGGAAGAGAATAAGAGGGAACTCTTACGTTAAATAAGAAGGTTTTATACACTTATGTGCTCTCTCTAATGTAGCTAATAGTGGATCTCCTCCTGCACTCCATTCATTCACGCTGATCCACAGGTAATGCACCACTCTTGTTGCACTAATTCTCATCAATTTAGATTTCACCAAACTATGTCACACAACTTTGCTCTTCTTACAGAAATGCAGGTATGGCTGTCTCCAATCAATTTGTGCATGGTCTAATGGGATTTTATTATTATAGTAGAGCCTAAGTCTGCTGACTCTAATGTGTTTCACTCTCAGCCTGTATTTTCTCATCTTTGTTGTTTCTTGTGCAGATCTTGTCCCTGCTAATGCCACTTGATCTGTTCCTGTCATCCTTCCTTTTGTTTTCTCGAGTGGCCTCTTCTGTTTCCTATTATATTATAAAGTCTAGACTTAGACTCTGTCCTCCATCAGCGTTGGACCCATCCACCAACCTCTGCCTTTCTTGCTCTCACTTAAAATTCAGCCACACTACTACCAGATATTAACCTTTATTAGACTCTGTTGTCTCGATTGTTAACAGGATCATCATTGTTCAACGAAAATAAAATCTTTTAGACCTGCATGTGTGAAAATTCATTAACAAGACTTTAAAGGTCAGAAACCATGAAAGCATTAAAAATGCTTTGCTCACAGACGGAATAGCATTCACACCTGTTAAAGCTGCTCGCCTAAAAATCTGAAAATCAACCATTTTGCATCACTGTGATTGAGTGGTCTTGAGCAATGTGTAGCAGGTGAGAAGGTCCTGCTGAACTGCTGTATAACAAGACAGACCACAGTTGTTCCCACTTCTGGGTTTTCAACTGATTTGTTGAAATATGAAGGCAAATTTAAAAGCAGACAGTCAAGATATCATTCTGTTTCTTCTACATGCTGACATAGGATTTAACTTGGCTGATTTTAGTGGTGTATCTCGGTCTTCATGGCAGGTCATCACATCACATTTACTTGTCTACTAGTGATTTAATATGCCCATGTATGGCTGAATTGCTTCAGTAGCCATTGTGTTGCATTGCGTATTTTTAGTGTTTGATCAGAGTCAGAGATGAGCTGGTGTGCTCGAACTGCTGCAAGGTGTGGAGAGTTGGAGACTAAATAAATCTGCATATTCTAAAGGAATCTAATGTACGTAAGCCATTTTAAGGCATTAAAGGATTATTTTCATGAAAATAATTTTAATACACAGAAATGAGTATTTAAGGGTTTATTCATCCCTTAGAGAGGGACTTTAACATAGATAAAAGGTTGATATGACTCAGCGTGTGTGTATTTTATATAGCTTGCAGGGGCAGCTTAATTAAGACACTCATTATTTATTTATGGGGCTGCACAGTGGCGTAGTGGTTAGCACTTTCGCCTTGCAGCTAGAAGATCCCTGGTTCGCGTCCCGGCTTTCCCGGGATCTTTCTGCATGGAGTTTGCATGTTCTCCCTGTGCATGCGTGGGTTTTCTCCGGGTACTCCGGCTTCCTCCCACAGTCCAAAAACATGCTGAGGTAATTGATGATTCTAAATTGCCCGTAGGTGTGAATATGAGTGTGATTGTTTGTCTGTATGTAGCCCTGCGACAGACTGGTGACCTGTCCAGGTGTCCCCTGTCTTCGCCCGAGTCAGCTGGGATAGACTCCAGCACCCCACGACCCTAATGAGGATTGAGCGGTGTATAGATAATAGATGAATTATTTGTTTATTTATATTTTTTTGTAGATCAACACTGCTTTGCTTAGAGTTTTTGCTTTAGTGCTTTCTATATAATTTGTGTTTGTGTGACCCTTAAACTTAATGTCACAGACCCTAAATTGCACTTTTACTCTCATTTAATAAACACTTTATTTCACTTTTCCTTTTTTTAAAGGTGAATAACCTGTGCTGGCACTATTCCCTCCTCTGTACCCACTGCTTCAGCCCCCAAATATGCTCACTCTATCTCGCTAGTATAGTGTGTGTGTTACTTTTCTTGGTTCTGTGTATATGGCATTGGGTTGGTGTTGAGAAGTCTTCTCAAAGCACAGGAAGTTCTGGGTTATTACAGTGTGATTACCAATGGGACTTGTATTCAAATGTTAGTCATCTCATCTCAAAGCATAGGTTCCTGACAGTAAGCTTTTGAAACACAGCCTAAATTATTTTAGATATACTATTAGGATTTTATGAAATTGGCAGTATTTCTTTTATGGTTTTTGAGTTGTTTGGTCGGTTGTTTTATTTCCCAGCTAGAATACACAGTTCAACCAGTGTCACATAGCCAGCTGTTAACGCTGGAGAAAGGTTTGGCTGCAACCATAATCATTTTGCTGTTGGCAAAGATGCAGGGATGGTGCCTCTGAAAAATATTGAAATAGTGGAAATAGTAAAACGTTTACTATAACCTGTTGGAAATCATACTACAATGCGCCTGTTCGACAGCAAATATTGTAAACATATTCTTTGTAGATCTTTACAACAATGTATTGAAAGAACCGAGCAGGCCTGACTTATTACATGATCCAAATATCTGTAAGAACTCGTTATTTTTAGCATGCAGATTGCTAGCTTGGAGGTTGCTCTTTACCACAGCAAAGTGAGATTTAGAAAATGCCAGCACGTCGATAGCGGAAGGGGAGGAGAATTATCCTTCTATCCATCCACTGTTTGTGTTTATTCATAATCAGGTTGTGGTGACAGTAGATTAAGCGAGACATTCCAGACACAATGTTTCCCAGTTCTTCCTGAGGGATCCCAAGTTTTCCCAGGCCAGGTGAGATATTTAATCTCTCCAGCAAGTTCTGAGCCTATCCTGGGATCTCCTCCCAGATGGATGTGCTCAGAAAACCTCCAAAAGAAGGCACCCAGGAGATGTTCTAATCAGATGCCTAAACCACCTCAGCTGGCTCTTCTCGATGCAAAGGAGCAGCAACTCTACTCCGAGCTCCTCACCTTGTTTTTAAGACTGAGACCAATCACCTCACAAAGGAAACTTCATTTGCCCCACTTGTATCATGACTATAGGTGAGGGTAGGAACGTGCATTGACTAATAGATGGAGAGTTTTGCCTTTTGGGCAGTATTGGGCATGTTACTTTTAAAAAGTAATTAGTTACGGTTACTAGTTACTTCTCCCAAAAAGTAACTGAGTTAGTTTTTTTTTTTAAATTTATTTATTTATTTATTTATTTATTTATTTATTATTATTTTTTTTTAGTTTAAATATGTCTAAGAGTTTGGATTTCTTTTTCGAAATAGGTTTCACAAGCCAGTTGCATAGAGTTACATATTCTAATTCTTCAAATCCCCTTTTGAGCTTGCCATTCATTTTAGCGTATTCTGCATCAATATATTTAGAAAATGTCTTTCTGCATGGCTGACCGGCACCTGCTCTCCCCGGTATTTTGCCAATGAGGGCTCTGAAGGAGTCTGAGTCAACTGTTAATAATGGGAGCATATTCTTAACAATGTACCTGCCTGTCATTCCATTCAGTTCAGTCTGTGTTACAAGTTTTTGTGAAGCTGGAGCAGAAAAATCCAGCTTTAGCTGCTTGGTCGGCGGCTCCGTGTTCTTCTTTGTTAGCGGAGCTCACGTTGGCAATACCTGGCCTGCTATCATCATCAACAGTGTCAACAACGGTGTTTTTGGCCACTAGTTTTCTAGAAGCGTGGGCCATTGAGAGATGCTTGATTAGATTAGAGTTGCTTACAGTGGATGTGGACAAACACTTTGCTCTGACACATAATGTACACTTCACATGTACGTTGTTGCCTTTTACCTCAAGGAGAATAAAGTAGTGTCTGTACTTCCACTTTAAAAACGCCAACTTTCCCTCCAGACTTGCCATTGCTGCAGCTTACCTTTGCTAGTTTGGGTGTGTGGGACTGCTGTGTGTGCGTTTGGTTTGTGTGTAAACTGAGCACTGCCTCTGATTGGCTTAGCGTGAAAGCTCATTCTACCTTAGCCAATCATCATCATTTATGCAGTTTTCTCGTCCCTCTCTCACTAAAACAAAAAAAAACAAAAAACCCCAAAAAAACCAGCTTTCCAGCTCCTGTGGCTGAGAGCCAAATCGGATGACAAGAGCCTCAATGAGTAACTTCAGTTTACGCGACCCATTTAATGGTAACTGTAACAGCGTTGTAACAATGAAAATAGTAATTAGATCGATTACCCGTTGCTGAAAAAAATAATACCGCTAGTAAGGACATTATTTCCATAACTGCTTTTGGGTCAGCTCCATCTTCATCCAGATGTTCCAGCACAATGCTTGCATAACTGCTGGCACTGTACCAGTTCGTCTGTCCATCTCACAGCCCATTTTCTATCAGTCATGAACTAGATCTTGGGATACTTAAACTCTTTGACTTGGTGCAGCGACTCACCCCCAACCCAGAAGGAGGAATCCACCATTTTCCAGCAGAGAACCATGGCTTCAGACTAAGAGGTGATGACTTAGTAATGTACTCAATGCACCAAGAATAAATATATATGTAGCTCATTTCAAAACTGCAGAAATTTGGCAAATCCTAAGGACAAGACAGGGACAACTGTGTCAACACATGATGCACTGACAGACAGCATCCTGCCGCCTGAGCTGTTAAGATCAACTTCATATCCTGAGCATTTGAAATTATTGTGGCTTTCTTTGTAATATCTGTGTGTGTGTGCGTGTGTGAGAGTGTGTGTGAGTGTGCATCCAGTTGGTATTTTGAAATTTCCTCCCATAACTGCTGATCCATGAATAGCCCAGCTAGCTGCTTCACCACATGTCCTGTCATTGAGTGCCTAATTGGCAAAAAAAACATACACACTGTTGCTGTAACACACACCGAGAGATGAATAAGTATGCCTGCGCACGTGCACACACAAACGCACACGTGCACTCAAGATACACACATATTTTTTAAAACATTTTTTTCTTTTTTGAACAGCCACACACACAGACACAAACTGAAACAAATAAACACGCACACACACAATCCAAAGCAAAGGGAGAAGAAAACACAATTAGAGGAGAAAAATGTCAGGTCTGCTTCACAGTGTGTAGACTCCTCAAGTGGACCCCCAACCCTCGCTGTGCTGGGAATGGGGATTAACAGGGCCCGTAAATAAGGAATGTGCTCCGGGGAGAGTTGCCCTCCCGTCACCGTGCCTCCAAATGAAGACGCTTTTAATCTGAAATATTCTTGACACTCGTGGAAAGCTGTGCCTATACTGTTAAAGTTGAAAGATGAGGCTTGACTGCTCTATTTGAAGTAACCCATTTGATCGCTTTGCCATCAAGGTCTTTTATATTGAGTGGAAGTGAGGCGACAGATGAACTGGAGCCTTTTTTTTTTTTTCTTTATCGTTTTGTTTTTCTTCAGATCGCATCTTGATTTGGCTGTGTTTTATTTCCTCCAATTAGCGTGATAAATTGAAGCGGGAGAAAGAAGTGGTGTGGAAACAAATGTACCAGCGAGATGATTATGTTGTCTGTTTCTAGCGCTCACTGTTCTGTAATTCATCTTTTGCAATTTGTTAGTGTTTCTAATGCACAGATAAAGTCTGTTTCAATTTTATTTAACCGGTTAAGTTAATTTGGTGATAATGAGGCTCGTGTTCTGTTGATACTACAGTACAGCTCCCCTCCTCTGAATGGGGGGAAAAAAAATAACCTGCACACAAAGGAAATCATCGTGTCTCAACAACACCCATTTTACGCTGAGCTAGTTCTTCTCTCTCTCTCGTTTTCTCTCTCTGTGTGACTGACTATCATAGCCAATTTTACAGTAAATTACTCCCTAAACAAGCTCAATAGAGACAAGCCCAGCAGTCTGGCACCCGGCGCTCGCATGTAAACATGATTATATTGAGGAAGTGGCTTCACATTTTCGAGCACACAGTGACAGCCAATTAGGGCCTACGTTAGTGCAGCTAATTCTTCAAATGCAGTACGGTGAGGAGGCTGGGATGGAGGGAGGGTGGAGGAGGGAGAGTAAGAAGATGAAGAAGAAGGGACTGATAGAAAGAGAGAGGAGCAATTAAAAGGAGAAAAAAAAATCAGCCGAAAAACCGCAGATTGGGTTGTAATTACTGTGTGAGGCACCATATTAGTGCTGTTTACTTTGACTAACAGCTGAGAGGGCTATTTGTGTGTATGTGTGTGTTTGAAGACTGTGAAATTAAATTATACCTGCCATTAGATTCTATTGACTGTCTATAGAGGCAAAGGAGAAGAGAAATAGACGATTTCATCTTTCTACCAACAGGATTGGTGACACCGCTCTGTCAGTGTTCACAAAAGTTGCCTTTGAATGTATCTGCCGGCGACAATTATGTACAGTTGAGTTGTCTGAGTTGGATATCTACCTATAATTACTGACAGGTAGGATCTCTCTGCTGTGCCGGCTCGCCCGGCTCGCCACGGAGCAGGTCATGAGGCTATCATGATAATAATTGGTGGAGCTCAATTAGTTTGTCCTCTCTCCTCCCCTTTTCCCTCCGTCTCCATAAACAAAAAGCACATTACACATCGATCCCTGGGAGTTGCTGGGGTAACAAAGCGGTGATGGGTCTTTAATGAACTGTCTTGTGCCAGCAGCTTGAAAAGGCTCCTCTTCTGATTCTGATAATTAAGTTAGTCCAAATCAGATTGAGCGGAGCGAGGTTTTTTTTTTTACAGCCATTTCCACCAGCCATTTAATTTAGCCGCTCCCTGTTGAGCTCCAGGGCTGAAGGAGAGCCCAGAGGGGACGTGGCTTATGCCGTTTAGGGCAGTTTTACCAGGGATTCCCCCCCTCTCATTTTACTTTGACCCTCCAGGCGTTCACTGAATGATTCTCTCCAATTTCACAACAGGGTAAGTGGTGGGCAATTTTCCTCCTCTTCCATGTTTATTGATGGTATTGCACAAAGTGCAAGTCACAGATTGGGGGCTTCAAATTGTAAAAATGTCTTTGTGGACCTTTCAGCGTGTATAACACACAAACAATTCAGCATATTTCCTTTAATATACAGTATCTCACACACCAGGAGTGTTTAGCAGGTGGCAGCAGGTGGCCAGTAAAAGGAGGCATCTTGTTAGTGGAAAATATATGCTCCTAACAGCAGACTTGAGGCAAACTGTTCAGAGAATATAAATCTGAACAGCCAGCGGTCATCGCCTGGCATTCAGGGCTAACAGTCAAGAAATGTAACCTGCGCAGGATTGATGACTGCAATTCTCAAATATAGCTCATCCTCAGAAAGTTTAAGGCGAGATATTATTATTAAAACTGTACCGCGATATATCTGTTTCCTCTCTCTGGGTGTTTATCTCCCTCCTTCCTTCTTGTCCTGAGTGTCTTTCCTCCTCCCAGTGCAGCTGTTTTTAATCTTGTTGCAGCATGCTGCACTGCACTTATGTGTGTAATTCTTATAATTCCCATGTTAAACGGAACATAATCACACTAGCACTAAAAGGCAATTGTGTTCGACCTCAGAAAATGAAAGGAATGGGGGGGAGGAAAAAAAATGACCCTGCGCAGGTTATTGCTTTCCGTTGAGCGTGCGTCAACAACTCTTGAATTTAATGCATTCCCGCAGCGGTGAGCGGCTCACTGGCCCTCAGGGGAAATAACAGCGTGCAGCCATTAGGGGATTATGGGCAAGTAAAGGAAGAAGAGGTGTGAGACATATGCACCGTGTGAGCTGAGGATGGTTCGGGCGGCCCTGAGGTCTTATCGGACTGCGCTCATGATTTATAAGGCTTTAACATGACATCTACGTTTCAACACAGACTAAAATATAATGTTGCTATTGACACGTAATTGTGAGTGGACACATTTTTCATTGCGGTCAGACATTCGCAGGTAATTTTAAGGACAGTTGCACACAAAATGTGACATGATTTGAGGCTACGCTGCACTGTGGGACTAGATCAAATAATTCTCCTGTTAAGCGAATAGCAGTGATTAGATTGTTTATACTCCAGTTTAATATGGTTGGAAATAAAGAATCTTGGTCTCAATTTTTGCATTTTCATTTGCCAATATTTCTAAGTGTTGGTGAGATTGTATTTTGGTTGCTATATAAAATGTCTATGGGGAAAATAAGTATCTCTCCAAAATTACACACACCTGTTATACCTCTTGCTTTGACTTACAGTTTGAATAGTGCACAATGTAAATCAAAGTATAACCACGAGTTAAGGCCTTTAAGACACAACATGGTGCGTTTGCCGCTAGTGTCAGTGTACTGCTCACAGAGCGCAGAGTAAATTAGGCAGATTTTTTCCTAATATCTTGTGTAAAAATTAAACCTCTTTACCTTATTACCTCAATTAACCAGCTTTAAACCCTTGATGCCTATTGTCGCAAATTCGCAACATACCACTTTCAGTCAGACTGCAGCCGAGATAGCGTATCCATTCCCCCAATGCCGGTTTGTGCGTATTCAATACGTACCTCGGAACCTTTTACAAGCACTGGTTTCTTGTAGGACCGGTTGGAGTGGGACCTAGTTATTATATATCTGTTGTCAGTATTATTATTATACATCTGTTCTATGTGTAATAGATAAATTAACAGGCTCCACTTATTTTTATTTTAGCATCAGCTGGAAAGCAAAAACAAATAAAAAAATGTTTTTTTATTTAATTCCAAACAAATTCAGGCGTCAAGGGATTAATAGGCCTGTATACCTATTATGGACGACCACACAGACTTAACTTTGACACATATTGCACATCTTACAGCAATCTAACTGATTGTAGACTAAATCCTAAGATTATAAATAAAAACTGTAAATAAAGACTCTTAAACACTACTGACATGCCTACTTGGATAGAAAATTGTTTCCAAGACCTGGTTTTCCTCCCACAGTCACATTACAAATGCAAACTTCTGTCATGTAATCAGGAAGTTTAGACACACTTCAGCTTTTCTGACTTTTCCGCCGTTTTGTCTTTCCTCTCAAGTCTAATACCTCATTTGTTTAGTTAGTCATTGCACTCACTGAACAGTTACCCGTGCATGACTGCAAGCACACTAGGTGGCACGATTCATTTTGATCAAAAATGTGCCGAATTGTTGTTGTTCAGTGCAAGCCGGTAGAAAAACTGGGTTTTTATAATGTAATGTAGTGGTTCTGTTGAGTTCTGTATATACATGATATGTGAATATATAATGCTGATGTTTGAGTCCCTCCATTTTAGCTAGATAATTACCTGAAGTAGGAATTAAAAATGCTCATTCTGCTGTCTCACATTTGTGGGAGGTCTTGTGAATTCTCAGTGTTGCAAAGTTCAATTACACATGCAATAAAGGCAATTCAAATATTCTTTTCTCTTCCCATAAAAAGAGATTTTCTTTATGCCTCCATATAAAGAGTGACTGTTGTGTTATTTAGAGTAGTGGTATCGATAAGCACATACAGGGGGTCATGGGTTCACCACGTACAGCGTTTCGTCATCACTGGTTACGTGGAACTAGTTGGCGAGTAGAGCGGACGACTACATCGTTACGCAGTGCTGTAAGATGGCTTTGTTTACATTCACTGGTTGTACGTCACCTGGGATTGTGCTACAGTCACTAACTTTTTACCCTTCATTATGGCTCTCAAGTCTAAGTCAGACTCTTCTGATGGCTGATGCTTCGAAGAAATGGAAAGTCATCGCAATTGTGCTGTGTTCACTGCAGTGTAAAAACTGCAGCTGTACAACTAGTTTAACTCGTGTTTGCAAAACGAATCATGAGTCGTAGCAAACTTCACTTCTTTACTGTGGCTCTTGATACACATTACAGAATGAAAACTGCAATAAAAACAGAATAAAACAACCTAACTACGTGTAAATAAATCCTTTTAACTTAACCAGTGAGTCCAAAAATGAAATTAATTACTTGCGACATTGCCTCTGTGGCATTTAACTAAGTAGAAAGCCGTGAATCCAGAAAAGCATGTATGTGTGTAAAGCTAAACATCAAAATAGCAGACAGGAAGTGAGAGCTATCAACAGATAGCTTCAAAATAAAGGCTTTTTTTTTTTTTTTTTAAATAAATGTACATAGCTAATTCTGAAGGGCAACATACAATGGAAGTGAAATTAGATCTAATTAAACGCTCGGAACAGGGCGAAACACTGATGAACAACGACATTTTTAGATCAAGTTGTAAAAACAGTGCAACATATTCTGTTATTTTCTTGTAAAATGACTCATACATGCATGAAAGTCATTGATATTCATGACTTTTATGAAGAACTGATCAATATCGTGATGCACGTAATGGCTTTGTTTATATTTTCCTTGGAGTTCTGACTAATGGTAAAATTGACTTACATCAATCTGTAGGAGTGGAGCTCCGACGTAAGTCGAGGACCCCCTGTGTAGATAAACAAGTGAATACAACTTTTAATCAGTTTAGAAAATAGATTTGTCAGTATTTTAGCTTGTTCCAACTCCACCTGGTGATACTTATAATGTCCTGTTCCACTAAAAAGTGTACTGAATCATCTTGTTTCCAAATTTCTCCATGACGTTCCAGGATTTTGCTCCCACCTTTGGATATGCACCAACTGGTATCCAAGACTATTTAACTAGGACTCGCTTTAGCAGTGGAGGGTTAAATTGTTGACGAGCACATTTGTATCTGGAGTCAAATTTAACCCATTTTTAAAATATTTTTCACATAGAACATGTTTACTCGGCACAAAAAGAAGTGCAGATGTGGATCCTTGCAGTATCCGTTTTATGCGCTGTAGTACTCAACACTTGCACAAAGCAGTAGTCGGTTCAGTATATAAACCATCCTGTGAGTGCGCTTCTGTGTGTGTCTGCGCTTTAGCTTTGTTTTTGATGGTAAAGCACTTTTATAATTGGCGTGGATAAGCAATACTTAACATCTCCTAAATATTCTCTCATGCACACATACACTCATGCCATTACAATAACACGCGGCATTAGAATATTGGGTTTACAGCCCAGTCATTTGTCAAGGGGCTCTTTAGGGGGTGTAAAACTGTCTGAGTGTGGGAATTTGTCATCGCCACAAAGGCCCCGCTCCTTCTATTAGTCATAAAATATATAGAGAGGCAAATACAGGCTGTGATGAAGACGCAGCATCGAGATGGAGGGAGATAAAATGAGTGTGTGGGTATTGGGTAAGTCGCAGGCAGCTACAACGACGCTAAGTTGTTCACGAAAGTTTTGTGGTTTCCTTATACAACACGGCAAACAAAGAGAGAAGCCAATGGAGGGAGAAAAGAGGAAGGACGTGCAGTAGAGTATCAAGCATATACAGTTTATTCTCTGCTCAATCTCAAATCCTTCTGTGTACACGCATGACAGTGTGTGTCCGTGTGTGTTCGTCCTTTGTTGCAAGCAGTAATTTCCCATTTTCAATATCCTATTCTATTTCATTCTGTTCAATTGTATTCCCTTCAACTTCCTTTCTCTGCACCACACACACACAAACACACACATGCAGAGATAGACAGTGTTTCTATGAAGAAAGATGACACCATTGAAGATGATGACAACTCCCATCTGACATTTACTAACCTTTTGAGCAGAGAGATTGGGATGGAAGAGGGAAAGAGAAAAGGAGGAGAGAGGATGGACAGATGAGAGGGAAGGACGCAGTCAGGGGGAGGTAAGGGGGGGATGTATGCATGGCATTCCTGTTTTCTATTCTTTTTTCCATCACATTGTGCTCAGCTCTCTGCAAAAAAAAAAAAAAGCTTTTGTTGCTGTCTGCACCTATTTTCAGGCTTACAGCATGCACATTTTTTTCATACTTACAAAGCCCTCAATTTTTTTTGCTGTATTTTTTTTATTTGGCAGACGTGACATTCTGCTGCGTGTGTGTTTGTGTGTATATAAGAGAAAGATGCTGTTTAGTCACAACTGATTATTCACTAAGGAAAATATCTCAGTGTGGTTTGGTAAATGGACATTCAGTTTTTGGCTGGTAATCACTTTCACTGCTGTTCAGTGTTTATTATTAATTTTTTTATTTTATGATATGTAGTGGTGGAAATGAGGGAGGTGGAAATGTTAAATTGTTAGAAAGATTGTGATGATATTAAGAAAAAGAGGGAGCCAAAAATATAGATATGTTTAATATCTGTCATTTGTAATCATACAGTTGAAAAGTCCAGAAGAAACAAGTAAGTGGTCTTTGAGTTATGTTTTGGTCAACTGCTATTTCCAGTATCTATAATAACTGGATTTAACTAATAATTTCAGTAATGTATTGTATTTGTACCTTACTGCTTTTTACTTTATAGGTGCTGTATTTCTTATACTATGCCATTTGTTGTTCCTGAGTAATATCTGGCACAAGAATTTCATTTGGGATTGATAAAGTCTTGTCTTAACTTTGGAATTTCAACATTTAAAGAATAATTCCAGTTATTGTAACCTGGTATATTTGCCATGAATATGATCATTGTGATTGCATTCACTTTCTCTCTTCAAAAAGGAACAACTCACTTTGAATGCCAACGCTGAACCATTGTAAATATGTATAACACAGCCGTTTATATCTCATCACAGAAATGCTGCTCTCTTCCATTTCATCTTTAACCTGTGTCATGTATATAAGCTGTCAATAACGTGCTATTTATTGTTAAAAACTGTATTTGCACTAAACTTTGGTTCACTCTGATTTCAGAACACTTTAGCTTTGTAATTTTGCGCTCGACTCAGGTTCACGTAAAAGATGTTCTTTTATGCATATCTGTAATTGTGCATAGTAGTTTAACTCTTTAATTCCTTCAATAACCGGTTGCCATTGCTTAAATGCAAGCATATCTAAATTTGTGTTAGTACTTTGAGAGCTTAGTCCAGAGTGAAATTCTTTGTATGTCTTCACACACTTGTCAACAAAGGCTGATTCTGAGTCTGATTTTGGGGAGGCAGCATGCTTACCATCGCTATAATCACCCGCCATATTCATTTCCATCTGCCATATTGTATATGTTTGCAGTGTGTGAAGCTGTATGAACCTGAATGTCCCATGAACTATTTTGAGTCTACTTAGGGTCCAGCTAACTAAAACAAATGAATTTGCAGCACTTACTAACATTGTCGTCCTGTTAAATTTTGTTTCACCTCCCAACATCATCCAGAGAATAGAACAAGGCTCTTCATATGATGAGGACAAGTAACCAACACTAGGGTCTGATTGTATATAATGGTCCCAAAATGATCCAAAGTTACAATGGGACATAAAAAATAAGTTACCATTGTGACTGATTATCCATCGATCCATTAGCATTAGTGTCATGGTGGGCTTTAGCCTGAATAGGATGCAGTACAGATGGCACACGTTGTCAGTCATGTAATTGAGGTTCGGCCCACTTGAAAAACAGTTGGTCCCTAGCAGCAACGTTGTTATATGAAACTAAGACAGTATGTAGGCTGCTTTTGTAATTTTATTCTTGCGAACTGGAAACTTACTGTTTGCTGCTGCTTGTCTATTACAAACACACGTCACAGTAAATGAAAACCTATCAGCATTCCACATGTAAACAATGTGCAAGTTGCCCCAGATGTTGGTTTGTATAAAATCAGTGTTAATGGCCTTTCCAAGTTTCTGTGTTTAGTCTTGTTTGAACTCGGCTTTGCAATAAGGAAAAATAATTCGTATAAAAATCCTATTTTTTTGGGAAAGCTTGCCTCAATGTTTACTCATCCAAGGATTGCGCCAGAGTTATGTGACGATTGGCGTATGTCCGTCTGTCTCTCTGTTAGCAACATTACTCAAAAACCGACCAATGGATTTGGATGAAATTTTCACTGAAGGTCAGAAATGACACAATGACCAAGTGATTAGATTCTGACAGTGATTCAATGTCTACTCTGTATCCACAGATTTGTTAAAGATTTCTGTATCATTGTGAGATAGCGTCACGGTGCCACTGTTACTATGATTACAAGTGAACACTATGTCAGCTTCCTGCTGACCATCGCATGATTGCGATCCTACTACAAATCCACTGCCGGGGACTTATCGAGACTAATCCGTCAGAAAGGGATACAACGACTGAGCAGCCTTGGCGGAGTACTGCGCTCTCTGAGTGCTTTATTGTTCTGAATCCTTATTTAAATGAATCTCTGTGACAGATACTGGTGGATGCTGTGGGTGTGAAGTTTTCACAACCTATGAAGCCCTAATTGCCAGCATATTACATATTTAAACCACAACTGTCCTTCAAGACAACATGCATGAAGAGTGATTGAGATTCTGCAGATCATGGAGCGTGTACACCTCCCTTTTTCTGTCATAGTTTTGCAAATTCAGTGTGCTTTGTGATCTGATCAGCGCCGAACTCACTTACATACTTACCGTGGTTATATACTGTCATGCTTACCACGAGGGGTTACAAATCAGAAAATGCTGACTTGCTTGAATCACATGGACTTATTGTTCATCCAATCACTGCTGTGCTTTACCTGAGCTGAGGGTACATTAAGAGTCCACAGGCATGCTAGTGAGTCTGTGCAGCTTTACGTAGCCACAGTAGTGCTTTAAACTAAATGTGACTGTCAGCACGCTGGAATGCTTACCATGACATTTCTGTTTATTGTGTTTACTAACATGTGCTATTTGCATCGAAGACAAAGTGCAGCTGGTTAGTGTCACAATGGTGCAAACCATAAATGTCTGTTGGTGACAATCTATACAACAGCTGCCAAGATGATTCAGTCTGGCCTCTAATTGGTGAACCTGATATTGCAATCCATTGAGTCACGCTGCTGGTGCGTCTGAACGCTTAACGTTTAATCCAAATGCGCTCTTCAATACGTCACTGAAGCGAAAAGCAAATGTGCGATTTCTGTTTCCCCTCCATTTGGAAGCCACACACCTCATTCTTTGAGTCTTCCAGTGGATTTAATCCTGAACACGACATCAGCCGTTCCTGTGTCGGTGCCAATAACGTAACAGCAAATACCATAAGCTTCTTATCAATTCCTCACGCCTTGTAATGGCTTGTCCAAGTTAACAACCATCACCAGGGATTCAAACATGAGCAAAGGGTCAATTGGAATAGAGGGAATGTGGGAGGAGGAACAGAACGAATAAATGATGAAGAGTGGAGGAGAGAAGAGGGACGGTCTTATGTACACAAGAGAGAATGATTAATATGATTTGGTGGTGAATAATGATATGGTGCTGATATCTTGGGTTGTGAATAAATGAGTGGAGGATGCTGGAGAGCAGGCAACACACACTCATCAACAGTTATAGACTTTACAACACACGACAATTAAAGTATTTCCTTTTAAGTGGTTAAAAACTGCATTCACTTGTTTTGGGACACTTGGGGGCAGCAGGATGAGCAGGAAACGCAAACTTAATCACATAAAGTTGTTATAGCAAACAACTGCCAATTTACACATTCAGCAGACGCAGAGCAGGATTAGTATTCATTTGGTGTCGTGCTTGTGGCCACCTGATGAATCCAAGTCTAATATTCATCTCCTTTTAATTCTGGTTTGCTGTGGAGCAACACCTCAGAGAAACATCTGATTCTGCTAAGTTTACCATCTAGTTGCTAACTTTGTCTTCCGTTTGAGGGTTTATCAGAGCTGAAAACAGCTGCCTGGAAATAAGTTTGTACCTGTCCTAAAGACGGCTCATACTTCTATTCCAAATTTGTTTTCATATCATCTGTTGTAATATCAATAACGTTCAAATGCATAGGATCGTTGAGGTTGATTAAAAGTGCAATAAATAAGATGTTAAAGAAGGTAACATTGAAAATACACCACTCTAACTTTAATGTCTGGTTAAAAATGTAATGCTCTTTATTACAATGTTTTATTTGATGAAGAATATAACAGGTCACATGACTACAGTTTAATTAAGGGGGTCACCTGTGGTATTATGGGTCAGATGCATTAAAAAAACATAGCCAGAAAATAACCATTAACTTAACTTTTAACTTTTGTTTCATATTTGTAATATTTGTGCTTTTGCATGGACGGTTTGATGCATTTGCTATTGCAAGCTAAAACATGGACCTGTCTAGCAGCTGAGACTAGCTTGTGATGCTTATTGTTTGAGTATATTTGAAATGTTTGTTGTATATCTTTTATTTTTGTAGTTTTCATGGGGTCTGATGACAAGAGGAGAAAGTAAATGTTCAAGCGACACCTGTATAATGCCTGACCTTCATCTAATCAGACTGATGTAGTTACTAAGACTGATGTAAGTTCAAGGGTAACAAAACCCAAAAGAGAAGCTAAAATATGCTAAAATGCTCCAAGCTTAGCATTGTCAGGTTGTATGTCACTACTAGTAACACCTTTTGCATTGCACATAGTCAATCAGTCTATTAAATGAGGATATGAAAGTATTAATCAGTGCAGCTTTAATGATAAGTGATGGAAAGGTTGTTATTTCGAAGAACATTTTAGAAAATAAGATAAAACTATTATGCTAGATTTTGCTCAGAAAAACAAAATGCTAGAAATGCAGTGCCTTAAAAGTAAAAAGCAAGAAGATATAAGTATGATACATTACTGAAAATATTTAATAGTGATAGAGGTCTTTTTTTTTTTCCCAATTTTTCATTGGTCACTTTTCATGGATAGAAAGTAAATAACCACACCAGAAGGACAACATATTTCACTAAATCCTGTTTAGTGCAGCTTTAAGTGACTAAAGCAGCATTAACCAAGAACATTCAGGCCTTTCCTTCCACTTGTCGAGGGTCAGGTCGTGGTGGCAGCAGGCTAAACGGGGCACACCAGTGTTTTCTCCCCAGCAATGTTTTCCAATTTCTGCAGTGGGATTTCAAGGTGTTGCTAGGCCAAATGAGTGCAATTTATGGGTCTACCTTAAGGTCTGCTCCCAGTCCACTGTGCCTGAAAGCCTCCAAAGAAGGCACTCAGGAGACGTCCTTACCTCAGCTGGCTTCTTTCAATGCAAAGGAGCAACTCTACCTCGAACTCCCTCCAGATGTCCGACCTCAGCCACCCTATGGAGAGCATTTATTTCAGCTGCTTGTATCCACTGTCTCAGTCTTTCCACCACTATCCCGAGCTCATGAGATGAGGGTTGAAATGAAGATCGACTGGTAAATCAACAGCTTCTACATTACTGCTGATGCTGCACCAGTCTATCCGTCCATCTCATGCTCCATTTTACCGGCACTTGTAAACAAGAACCTGAGATACTTGTGCTCTTGTGCTTGGGGCAGCAAATAAAACCAAATGTAGAGGGAAGAGTCATCAGCCAACCATGGCCACCATGACCAGAGCCTGGACAAGTGGAAGAAAATGGTTGGATGTTTCTTGTTAAGCAGTATTTTAATCACTTACATATACACTAAGCAGGATTCACTGGAAAAACCTCCTACCTACATCCACAGAAATTGATTAAAAAGGACAAACTGTCTAAAATCTTTCCATCTTTTGTCATTAAAGCTATTATATTTTAACATCAGCATTTAATAGATTAATCAATTGCGAGCAATGCAAAAGGTGTCACGTGTTCTAAGGTGCTCTCACCAAATAAGCGATCAAAACTCTAAATAAGGAAATGCTTTTGATGTATTTGATGGAAAAATCACCCTAAACAGCATTTCTGTTGCTACTTTGATTAATTTAAAGAAAGATAAGATAAGATAAAGTTCTTTATTTCTCCCCACTCCAGGGGAAATTTACATTGTTACAGCAGCTTTATTTACAATATATACAAGGGTGAAAAAAATTTTTAACAGAAAAAATAAAAATAAAAATAAAGTTTAAAAGTGCAGAGATGTGCAGTGCAAGAATGAAAGTGGAGATAAAACAGACATTATAGTTAACAGATGGTCAACCACTGAGGATGTAGTTGGATTTTTAATGACTTAAAAAAGAGTAGAGATCAAAACATTACACATCAATTTAACCGGATCTAACGACGCGTGCTATAATATTTGGAACCTTCAAGCGCTTTATTCTCTTTCCTTTGAATAACCTTGTAAAGATCCAGCAATAAACGGAGAAGACGCTCGCTCTAGTTTCTGTAACAGTACCAAGCCATACTGTTATCTTGGTCCAGCATGGATTCACACTCCAGATGTAGCAGAAGAGTAATAAAGACTTTCTCTCTCTTCCTCTCAGTCATTTTGATTAATTCCATGCTTTCATGCCACTGAACACTATTTACTGGCTCAGTATTAGCAAACACATTAATTCATCATTAATCCAACTGCATCAACGACACAAAATTTATGACACGGAGGTGTGTATTATATTGCAAAGAGCATCTTTTATGCAGGAAGTATTATTTTGTGCTTCCCAGGTGTGCTGCAGTTACATTACATATCACACAAGTAGACACCTGTTAGCTCGTTTCTCAGCTTCAGGCCATGCTCTTGGCGGCAGCGTGTACGACTGCATGGCTTCCTTCTGAAGCTTGTTGCACTTTTTCCCTCTAACGCACGCGTCTTTGTAGTAAACAGACAACACCCTTCTGGAGATATTTTAATCTGCCTTTTATTCATTCTCTCCCACGACGACGAGACACAAATATTCAGCTTCATATCCTCAGCGACAGAGATGGAGAGTTTTTAGGGAGTCTGATGGAGATGCACGGTTTTGGTAAACTAGACGAAAATTAATCTCAGCAACTTTCATCAACTTGAAATAATAAGCTGAGAGCAGTTTTATTGCCTCCATCTCAGTAGAATATTTAAATCTACCTTTTTGCAGCTCACAGACTCACAAATTTAAACATTTATATAAATACGTATTTATAAAAGATATATAATGCTGCAATAATCATCCAAACGGCACCCTGGGATCTTAATACATTGAAAATTAATCTGTTTTACACTGCCACCCACACTTTGAAGATTCCTAAGAAATGACTGCTGTAGTAATAAGCTCTTTACATCATCAGTGACTTCATCTGTTGCTGCTTTCTGAGCTCAAGGATAGTTTTATATTTTAAGAGATCCTCGTCAACAAAATCTCTAAAATAGTACCTCTAAAACACGTTTTTTAAGCGTGTCCACATCCATATTGAACTGACATATCTACAAAGGAATGATACCTCTGATTCAACAAAGCAGAAGTTTCAGACTATTATTTTCTGTCAATGGATCCCAGCTGAGCTTGAAAAATGACTTGCAGTGTTAAACTGCAGTGATGAACCTTTGTGTGTGGGCTACTTCCATCTAAACTGCTGCATTCTCTCTTATTAACTGCAGTAAAAAAAAAGTCCGCCCTTATTTGATCAAAGTAATGAATTGTGGAACCTGAATATAGCCTCAACCCCTGGAGAAACATGTATTATTTTTACAGTACCAGCAATATTTTGCTGTCTGAGGGAGAAACTTTGAAACAGAATCCGTCATTTTTGTGACTTTAGTAGATGATTGCTAATTTTTTTGTGAGATGTCATAGACCTGATAGATAACACTGACACCACCCGTCATGCTCCAAAGGTGTTAATATGATTAAATATAAGAATAAGTTTTTATACAACAGTCGGTGTTTAGGTCAGTTTGTTAAACTTTGTATTTACCATTTACGGACAGAGCCTGGCTGTTTCATCCATGTTTCTGTCACATTTAGCTCACAATTATATAATTTTTTTCCTCATTATTATTATTGGCAATAAACCCATTTCTAAATAATTTTAGCATTGCAATTATTCCTACCATCTATACTGACTGTTTATGTGACAGACTTAAAGATAATACTATTGTGATTTGTCTGAAATCCTAAAAAGTAAATAACTGTAAATAAAACTTCTGTAAAAACTGTGAAAAAAAATTCTGATTAAAATTGGTAGAATACTGTAATAGTCAAAAAATTTAAATATATCTTTGAAATAGTGGTATTTGTTTAGCTGATATCTGAACAATTTTTACACTAAACATGTTAATTTAATGCCTTTTTACTGTGATTTTATTAGATATGTATAATTTAACAAAACAGTGAAAATGTGTAAAATCACCGTTTTAAAGTCCTGAATAAATGTATTACAGCAAATATCTAAAATAATCGTATTTTTTTTTGCTCATTTAACTACAATAAAAATAGTGTAATTATACAGTAAAATGTAATACAACAAATTACCATTTGTAAAAAATATATTTTGTAAAAATATTGACAGTTTTGACTTGTTAAGGTTAACGAGCAAATTTTTAAAAAAAAAATCTGTGATTTTCATAGTTATCTGTAATTAAAAACAGGCAAAATCTGTTAAATATTGTTAAAATAATGCAGAATCTTTTTTTTAAAAATTGCAGCAATTCTCTGTAAAATAAATATATATTGTGCTACTTTAAATATAGTAAAAATAGTGTAATTATTCAGTAAAATGTACAACAAATTACCATTTAAAAAAATTTTTTTTGGTAAAAATATTGACAGTTTTGGTCTGTTAAGGTTAGCCAACAAACTGACACATTTTGTTCTGTGATTTTCATAGTTATCTGTAATTAAACAAAACAGGGAAATCTGTAAAATAAGAGGAAATTGTTTTGGAAATTACTGTTAAACTGTTATGAAACATTATTTTTTTTTACAGAATTGATCAAGTCACCATTGTAATTGCTTCTCCTATGTTCAGAGAATTGGGAATGTGTTTCTCTTGTTGAGGACGTTCTAAGCGAGTTTAGTCAGCTTGAGTGAGCACAAGCACATGTCCACATTGGCTAACTTTAATTCTGTACAGTTATCTGTCTGATTAAAAAAAAGAGTATTTGTAGATTGAAAGTTATGTTGCTTTTATGCAGTGAATTGGTGGTCTAAAGAAACATACACTAGACACGAAAGCCTTTGGTGAAATAAATAAATCGCTGGTGTTAATTCCTTTTTTTTTTCACTGTTTTGTCTAATTTGGGAGCAGGTGGTTGTATGAAGGTGGCAACTGAAAAGGGAAAGAGTGGGCAGCCTTGTTGGTTCTATTTGTGGTAGCTAAGGATTTAGGTAAAGTGTAAAGTACCCTATTTGCATCCAGTGTTTATATTAAGATCGACTAATAACCTTAAAATTTTAGCCCCATATTTAACACAATTATAACAGCTGTATTGATCAGACAGAACAGAAATTCCCTAAAATATTCGTGTTTTATGTCCTACTTTTTTCTAAAGTGTGGTGACTCCTCCTGCTCTCTTATTTATTTATTTATTTATTTTTATATATATATATATATATATATATATATATATATATATATATATATATATATATATATATATATATATATATATATATATATATATATATATCTTTTTGGAGAACCTCCCACTTAATTTTCCCACATTTAACCATGACTCAGTTGGGGTGTTTCCTGAGTGCACTTTGACAGCACTTGTTGGACAACAGACTGCCATCACTCGCTCACGCAAAACAGCAACGGAATGAAGAGACGATGCGTGACTATGCTGAAATACAATCACATAACAGGATAAATGTTAAATTTATTAAAATCAGCTGTATGTTTTAACTGCATGCAGCGTAATACTTCAGCAGCTATCTGTTTATAGTAACAACAGATGCACACACACACACACACACACACACACACACGCAGGCACACATGCAGACACATTTGGGATGCTGTGGCCATGCCTGAATGCAGCTCTTCAGTGTTACTGCTTTAATAATCAGTTTTAATGAGCATCACTTGCTGTTATTCCCTTCAGCGTGATTCTCTCTCTCTCTCTCTGCAGCCGTCTGTCTGTTTTCTTACTCACATCATCTCTCTGTAACACACACACACACACACACACACACACACACACTCCCCCCTGCTTCATCTATTCCCTTTAGTTTGAAGCTCAATTAATGCCCCATTCCATATCTGCTGTACTCAAACACCCCCTGGGTCTCCACCTCACACACACACACACACATTCATGCACACACACACTCTCAGTATGACCACAAACTGAGATGTTGTGTCACATTTTGTCGGTTCAAATTAATATCTGGTATCATTTGTGCACATTATGACTTTTTGCCCACATGTCATATGAAAAACTCCCAAGAAGAAATGATCTTAACCTTTTCCTGTGTGGTTTTTGAGTTGTTTCTTTTTTTTTTTAACCTCAGCAGGAGTTTTTGACGTGCATGTTAGTCTTGTTCGCGTCACAGCTGGAAACACCCTCATCGTGTTGTCACCAGCTCTGTTCCTGTCACTGCCTGACAAACTGTAGCCGCGGATCGGCTAACAGACAAGCAACATCGGTAATGCGTCTTCGCTGTGACCCTTGACTTTCAGAAACAAGCCACCAGTGGGATTCTTAAGAGTGTTTCCGCTGTTTAAATGGCATCTGTAAGCTGAAACATGAAGGTGGCAATTTGATATTTTGAAGAAATGTTATCCATCTTGTCATATCACTCTTGGCATCTTCTCTGAAATATCTAACTAGCGTTTTAAACTGTGAGGAAACTTTGTCTTGGATGCACTGGTATGCTTTAAATTTTTAGATTTAAATGTGATTCTTACCTAAACAAGTCATCCACCTTTTCAGCTGTGTTCTCCAACTTCCATGCAGCCATCAGATTATAGCAAGACAGCTGGCAGCGTACGTGTCTACAAGATGGGGGAACATTTCCAAAGCACTGCCTGAGTCTATCTGCCTCACCCAGTGTGCGCACCTTAATTAAATCTTGTACATCTTGCTTGTGCTCTTGGAAAACAGGTACACAAACTTCTTTCAAGGATATTACTCAGCTGGCAAGCCAAAAAGTCTGCATCAGTGCGACTTCTAAGTTCACCATCAGGGTACATGACATTTTCACAGGTTGCTTATAGCTGATTTAGTTGAATATAATGATGCTAATTAATGGTTATACATGTAATTGTATTATTTTTGGGAAGGCGAGATAATTGTCATAGAAAAGCAAACCAAACTTGCTTGAGCTTTCTCACAGGTTCACTTTTATGATTTATTTGGCAGCCAGTGCTAAATGAAAAATGATAATTAGTAGTTTTAAACAGAAACAGACATTACTGCAAACGATTTGAAAGCACAAAATGACTAATTGTTCGAAGCAGTTGTTCACCATTTTGGAAAATATGACTATACGTATTCTCTCCAAAAGTTTGCCTAGAGGACAATCGGCAGATGGTTAAATTAGCTTGCAATAAAGACTGGAAACACGGGCTGTGTCCAAAATCCACTCATTCCCTACTACCTATGTAGGGACTACTGTATAATGAACTATATTCATATGCAGTATGGCTATGGCCGTTTCATTTATGTTTGAAAACCAATATGTACAGTGTAACGAACCAATATGTGTAATATTATGAACCAATATGTGTAATATTATGAACCAACATGTGAAGAGTTACAAACCAACGTGAAGTATTTCGAACCAACATTTGAAAAATTACGAACCAACACGTGTAATATTTCAAACCAACATGTGAAAAGTTACAAGCCAACGTGCAATATTTCGAACCAAAATGAAAAAAGTTACGAAGCAACATGTGAAAAGTTACGAACCGACATGTATAATATTATGAACCAATACGTGCAATATTTCAAACCAGCATTTGAAAAGTTACGAACCAACATTTGTAATATTATAAACCAACATGTGGAATATTGCTTACATTCCTATAATATGTATTTGTATATTTTTGCTACTGCTTTTGCTTTTATTATTTACCTTTAAAAAAATAAAAAATAATATATATATATCTATATATATATATATATAAATAAAGCTGACTTTGAGAAACGCACAGACAATTCCAGTGTACCTGTACTGTAATTTACCCCTGCAAATGGCAATAAAATTCTGTTATACTATGTAGGAAGCTCCTCACTAAAACTACCACTTTCTGACAACTACTATAGTCTCGGGGCTATTATTTGCATCACTACTGTCACATAATTAAAATGTATATGAGATCAATGCCAGCTATGGTAGTGAACAGACTGGCATTTTTGTAATGAATTCATATTATACTAAGCTTATTTTCCAAAATTAATAAGAGAAAATAACTGTATTTTCTTTCTTTGTGTTGTGATACATCGCTCTGCTTCCATTAAACATTTCAGTATGGATTATTATATTTAATTTTCAATATTTTCACGCCATAACTCATGGGTTTGTCATTTTGACACATGTAGAAAAGATATATTCTGTAGAAAATACATCTTGACATTATGAAATATGTCTCAACACTATAAAATAGGCATAATAACTCTGTTGAAAGTCATCAGTTGGCTCTCTTGTCCATCCGCCATTCTCCTTTGATGCAGTGCATGACGGAACATATTGCTTGTTTAGTGACCATTGGTTGTACATTACTTCTCATGGTGCATTGTGGGATACTTTAAGTGCACTATATCTGGTGTAACAATTGCAACTTGCCATTTGAACAGTACTACAAAACAGCAAATGCATTTTATAGTCTGCTATCTAATGTGTAGTGACTGATTTCGGACACAGCCATGAACACTGGTAGATTGTATCTGCAAAAATAACTACATTTGGCCAGCAGCACATCTAAGCTTTACTAATTAACATGTTATGTCTCATTTATTTAACAACCAAAGTGTAAAATAGACAATTTACCATTGAATGGGGATTGTTTCATGGCCAAAAGCATTAACTGAAGACGTTGTTGTCTTTACACAGAGCCAGACCGAGGTTTTGTGATGAACAAAGTCGTACAGCGTCTAAATTAAGCTTCGAATTTAATGAGCAGATATGATGGCGGTATTGAACGTCTCATCTAACTCAGAAAGTGAATATTTCTCAATATGTCAAAGTATTCCTTTAAGCATGATGCTATTTTATCTTTTTGAAAAGAAAATTAGAAACAGTCGTGACTCTCACAGGCCAGCTGTTGTACAATCAATACTACCTGGAGTACTTTTTATAAGCAGCACGGTAGCCAGCGTTAAAGCGGGGTATTGATCGGGAAGGTCAGAACAGTTATTTGTTAGTGTCTGTGGAGTCAGAGTTTTATGGATGGTGATTTCCTGGGAGAAATACAATAATTACAATTATGCAGCTTTATTTGATATGTAATTGTTTGTCTTCACACAGGTAACGTGGCTGACCTTTTTAAGCTGCTAGTGATTTATGTCTTCTGCAGCACATAATTACTGTACAGGTGTAGTGAATAATTCATTTATTTTTGATAACACAACAGTAAATAAATTCACGTCATCTTTGTTTGTGCACGTCTTAATCACTGTTACAGTCCGAGGGAGCTTCACAATCCTCACATTATGAACTTAGACCTCCTCTGTCAACAGGGAAATCTCCTTTGCAGACCTTAAACTAATTCACAATTTAATGAATGCATTTCAATTGAACATGTGTCGCTCCGACACTTTGTTAGAGGCTCAAACTGAAGGTAGTGGAGGAGGCAGAGTAGAAGGCAAGTTTGGTTACGGTGAGATTGAAAAGGGTCATGGGTTGCTGACGTTAATGACAATATTAAATTATGTTATTATGTTTTCTAGATTTTTGAATGTCAAATCATTCTTATGTGCCTCCACATTTTGAAACCTTGGCAGAATTTTAGTGGCTTGTGAAATTTTTTTGACTCATTTTCACTTTATGGGTTACATTTACCTTTGAAACGTGTTTGGTTTATCACTTAAATATGTGTAAATAAATGAAATTGTTTAAAAGACCTGTGAGAATCACTTATCCAATAAACATAGGTCAACTTAACATGAAGAAATGACTGATGCAGTGCAAGACTTTTCTTAAAAAGTGGGAAATTATGGTTAAAATACAATTAGCATTGATTATCCATCATTTTTCTGAATAGAAAAAGTCAAAAACTCCAAAATAGTGTAAAACTACTCATGAAAAATGCTTTTCTTTATTCTCTTCTCACACAGAAGAACTGTTTGTCTTGCCTATTTGTGTGTCTGACAGCAGGAACAGTTACATAAAGATTTGCAATGAAGTTTACTGGATAGAAAGAATGAAATCCAATTTCACAAAGCTTTTCACACATTAGGCACCTACAATAATGCACATAAATTTTAAGCACTAAGAGTAAAAAGAGAAGGATTTACAAAATAATACCACACAGTTTTTATTTATCAATTAACTTAGAGTGTGACAAACATCAACTGAATCGTTGTTCAGTATATAATAAATACATCTGTGCACAGTTATTCTCAGCAGATCAGTTGTTCCAAGTATTAAGGAGAACCTGACACTGTTCTTTTGTGGATTTTGGCCTCAGTGACTTATTTTTTTTCTGACTCGTTGACAATGAGATCAGGACTCTCTGGAGGCCACAACACTCGGCTGTAGGACTCCTTGTTCTTCTTGTAGTTGAAGTTTGTTCTTTATGACCTGTACGTCTGAATGCGTGTCGTCATTTTATCCTGCTGCAGAATGAATTCAAGGCGTATCCGATGCCTCCCTGATGTTGCATTAAGAACACGTTTTTGCAGAGTGTAATAAATCTGTTAATGCTCTACCTATTTTTTATGCAAATCTCAAGTTTAGTAAAGTATTAAACAGACAGTATAGCAGAGAATTGTGAAGCCTCGACAGCGTTACGTGGTCCAGTTGTGTGTTTGTCATTGGACATACATGATACATCAAAACTGTTTACTATTATATGATAAAAGAAACTAAAATTACAGTAAATTTATAGATCCATAACCCTTATCAACGTCTCCTATTAGTGCAAAGGTACTGTTTTGTGCTGATTTATACCATCTGTAACGTTGACAGAGTGTGTGAAATGTAATTTCTAGGTGTGGTATGTTGTGGATATTTTACACACTTGGGTCCTAAGATAACACACTGCTGGGATGTATGTCAATTTGATATTATAACAATATTGAGACCTAACAATGGGGGAGAGACCTCACTTCTCTCTCCCCCAAGGAAGGCGTACAAATGTACCAGTTTTTATAATGAATGCAAAATCTTTTCCTGTTGGCTCCTTGTAAATAAGTTTTAAATTTGAACCTTATTGTACAATTTTCCGTATCATATGTGAAGTGCTGAGTTCATCTTTCCAAGAACTAAAAGCTTTTAGGGGTGTAAATATACACTACCGAGGCAATTTCATGGTGTCCATGAAAACTCACACTTTTTTTCATGTGCTAACATAACTGCACAAGGGTTTTCTAATCATCAATTAGCCTTTCAACATGATTAGCTAACACAATGTAGCATTAGAACACAGGAGTGATGGTAGATATTCCATTAAAAACCAGCCATTTCCAGTTAGAATAGTCATTTACCACATTAACAATGTGTGGACGGTATTTCTGATTAATTTAATGTTATCTTCATTGAAAAAAACTGCTTTTCTTCCAAAATAAGGACATTTTTAACCCTTTGATGCACAACATGGGTCAAAAGGCACCCATATTCCATTGAATGTGGGTCACTTTTGACCCATGTTGTGCATCAAAGAGTTGAGTGAACTTTTGAATGGTAGTGTATCTTCTCTGATCAGCTCAAACCTTTAACCTTTTTGAAACCTTAGGAAAGACATCCATAATTAAGCTGAGCTACGTGAAAGTTACTTTACTAACAATTGTTGTTGTTCCCCAAAAACAAAGAAACATGTACATTAAATGAACAAACACATAATAAATGATAACCTAAAAGCTCATGGATCACTGGATTACAAACTCAATTGTAAAATATCCCTTTGATTCCTACGAAGGACAAAACATTTTCTGAATTCACAAGCTTTTTATACATTATTTAATACCACATTATATCCAGTAACATATTACAAAAAGGATAGTCCATAGTGTGTGTGGGATATAATGAGCACACCAGTATATTGTTTTCCAAAATGTACTTTAAATACTTTAAAATTTACTAGCTTAAAGTGAAAGCAAACAATAATTTACTCCCTGATGAAGCAACAGTGGAAAATATTTATTGAGGAAATTTAAATTCTCACAAGCCATTTGCTCGTACCACCATGAAGATTAAATGTTCACCAGTTTGTGGCATAAACTCATGAAATAGTCTGGATGACAATCTAAAAATGAGTAAGACATTTTAGGAAGATGTACAGAAAAAGACTGCTTGAAAAATCTAATAATGCGTAAAGGTAAAGATGTTCTTAAGGTTTCTTAAGATGCGTATAAACATGAGGTTTGACGCAAACAGGAAGCAGTAAGATTTGAGATGTATGGACATGCAGCAGGTAGGAGTTAATAGGTTAAGCTTCATCCTACTTGTTTTCTGACATTTAAGGCCTTGGGATGAATTTTTTGCGTTTGATGTTGTGGCGTGTCTGGAAAAAATCATAAATCAAATAAAATCTGAGACAAATGCTCACTTCTTGTCACACATGGACGCGTTCTGTCGAGTGTATTTGTGTGGTTTATCGCAGGAGGACAAAGCTGCTCTCTTGTCTTCACCTCCTCTTTCTCCCTTTTAGCTTCTCAGCGGTCTTGGCACACCTGGGAGGCACCTGTGGGCAGAGATTGACAGGTAGCTATAGTTTGGTGTTGTGTGCACATGTGAGCATCACACCATTTCCTCTCCTCTTCCTCCTTTCTATCTGCACTGCAGCAAACAGCATCCTGGAGGTGTGTACAGTACAATATTAAAGCAGGCAGGAGAAGGAAGGGACGACACCTCTTCTCTTTCTCCATTTCTCATTCAATGATGGTAATAACACGTAATAAACACCATTTTTCTCGCTTTAGTCATGATTTTCATGGAAAAGTAGCACATTTAACAACACAGACCACACAATTGGGAACAAAGAAGAGTGAATGAACACAAGATCTGCGAATACATTGGCAGACTTCAATTTTATTATGTTTTCTTTGCATTATCACATTTCAAGCATCTAGATAGTTTTTACCAAAATTTATTTATAGTTTATTTCTACCCATACTGCTCTTTCACAGATCCAGCCACTGTGTAGAAGAGTCTATATCCCAATTTCTACATTTTGTTCCCAATGTAAATGAAGAATAAACATGGGCGTCTGCTTCCAACAGCAGGTCAGTATTTTTGGAAACACTGGATTTCCACATTCACAGTAGAAGGACAGATAGAGGATAATTATTCTTTAACCAAACTGGGATAAAACTCATCAGAAAAGTAGTGCAGTTGAATAGCATTTTAATTTAGGTGTGCATCTTCACACGTGGATCCATAAATCTTCAGCTGTTATTATTAGTTTCTCCTGTTAACTTCCCTGCTCCACTCTGCAGCTTTATTGTCATTAAAGCGGGATGATGAAAAGTTTGTTTTCTCTTTGTTCTCACTTTTAAAAGTAATTTGGTCAGGATGACAGTCCAAAAAAAGCCCTGTGTCACAGTCACAGAGACAATCCTGGACAACAAATCCCATCGTAAAACACTTTGCGATCACCACCACTTCCCTGATCAAAGCCTGAGCTGTGTGAGGCCTAAACATCTTCACGTCCTTGGAAAATGAGACTGGCTGGGCTCAAGGTAGAATTATTCTAATTAGATTTAGGTAGAGTCCGTTTTTATCGCTGTGATTCTTTCAGTCTGTGTGTCGCATTGTCAGATACCTGAGTGGATTTTTATCTGCTCTGATCATGAGTTGTAATCATCATACAAAGGAAAAACTAAGTATTCTGATAGTCTACCATGACGTGTGGGAAATATAACATACTGCTACTTTTTTCAACCACTAATGCTCAGTAATTGGTTGCACATCGGGGGCTGCACAGTGGCGTAGTGGTTAGCACTTTCGCCTTGCAGCAAGAAGATCCCTGGTTCGCGTCCCGGCTTTCCCGGGATCTTTCTGCATGGAGTTTGCATGTTCTCCCTGTGCATGCGTGGGTTTTCTCCGGGTACTCCGGCTTCCTCCCACAGTCCAAAAATATGCTGAGGTTAATTGATTATTCTAAATTGCCCGTAGGTGTGAATGTGAGAGTGATTGTTTGTCTCTGTATGTAGCCCTGTGACAGACTGGTGACCTGTCTAGGGTGTCCCCTGCCTTCACCTGAGTCAGCTGGGATAGACTCCAGCCCCCCCCACGACCCTAGTGAGGATTAAGCGGTGTATAGATGATGGATGGATGGTTGCACATCATGCTGTTGCAGTCATTCTCTTTCTTTGCGTCTTTTTGGGGAATTTTGAACCAGGTCTTATCATCTTCTGGACTTTTTGAGCCTTGTATGCATCCTTGACTGCTTTTCAGATCTTTTTTTCGTAGAAAAGCTGAAGGAAGGCCGCTAACAACAAGTAAATTTGTTGGTCAGACACTTTTGTTGACATTGAAGTATTATAATCCTAATGACTTTGAGTCCCAGTTTCTACTGAGCAGAACATGAGTCAAAGTTTTTGTTTATCCTCAGAACATCAACATTTAAAAAAGTTCTATATCTATAGAAATTTGTGGTTTTCAGAGGTTGAATCATAACTTCATCTGTTCTCTGACTTCCCTTGACTTTCCTTCTATCGCCACTTTAAGGTACTTCTTTGTGGTTTTCAGGAAAGTGGCTTAACAGATATTGGATAGATTGCAATGAACATTTGGCACATACATTCATAGTCATGACGAAATTAATCACTTTTGTGATCCCTTAAACTCAATTCAGACACTTCTAGATGCTAAAATGGACATTGTTGGGACTCCTTCAACTTGTTGTAGGCTCAATATAGGTTTTATCATCCATTTTAATTGCAGATGAACAGAAAATAACCCTGATCACTTTAGCTGCCTTTTGTGATTGTGTGACTAAATGCTTGTAAAATCTCTGATGGAGTTGTCATCCAGGAAGCACACAAAATGAAACTATGTAACTTGTGGCCGAAGGGTGTATTTTAACTCAAAACATGATCCGTTTTTACTTCCAAACAAGTGCTTTTGATATCGATTCTTAACCATCCACGCAACGAAAGTCTAATTAAGACTAAAGTGGAAAAAATAATACTGCAGTTACAGTCCAAGATGGGAGAATCTGCTGCCTTGCCCGTCCATCAACCCCTCCAACCTCCAACTCTGTACTGTTGTTCCTCTTTGTAAATACAAAAGTGCAACTCATCCACCGTTCAATGAGGTTTAATGACCCACTGAGCCAATTGTAAGGTGGAGAAAATCCCTACTGGCCCATATGTATGGGAATGATCTGCAAAGTGGCTGTCCCTTAACAGTTCATTTACCACTATTATTAGTCTACCGGTTCATGACGACATACCTTAATCAGCTGTACCTTATGTTTAGAGCTAGCTGAAAAACGTTATCATGCTGTCTCCATGCTTAACATCAGCATGCTAGCATTGTCATTAGGTTCAGCATTTTCTTTAGTTGTGATGGGTATGTCCACTACTGGTCCGGTTCTGAAATTACGTGACAATTGCATAATTCTAACACAATTCGTAAACACTGGTAACAGGATTTTAAATTAGAAAGTCCAGCTTATTCACAAAATGGCATCGACTGGATGCAAAAGATGGATATAGGTGATGGACTCCTGTTGTGAAACCTTGAGTACAGTAGAGGGAATATTGAAACCAGCAAATAAAACTATAAATCCATTTAGAAAATATCTATTGCGGTAATAAAGAAATATAATCATATTCTTATTGTGAAGCCCTGCTGGCTGTAGGAAAGAATACAGGGTTAAGGCTTCACTTTTAAAGCCCAGAAGCTACATCCATTTTACTATACAGCCTATGGAAAAGTCTACACAGTTTATCTAATTCAAAATGTCTGCAGCCGTGGATTAAGTGTGTCTGTGTTATTTTATCTTGACCTCTCACCTGAGGAGCAGATATCTCAGCTACATCTGGGCAGGTAGTGTCTTTTTTAAATATCATCTTTATACAGCAGCACAAAGGGTCGGACAGCTCTGGGTTCTCAACAATGGCTTTCTCTTTATCCATTATGACTAAGTGCAACAGAACTACAGAAGAAGACGTGTCATCACACTAGGCAAAAGAAGCTGCTTCACTTTGTACACTATAAATATTATTGGTATCATTATTATTATTGTTGTTGTCATTATTATTGTTTATAAATGGTAGTATTTTGAAGAAGCAGAATGAATAGATTTGCAATCATTGTGTAAGGAGGGGTGGGATTCGATAAGCTTCGACTTCTTCCCACTCCTTTTTGAGCAACTTATTCATTGTCTTTTGTTGTTGTTTTCTTTTATGCTGAAGTGTTCAAAATAAACTTTCAGAAAAAAAGAGATGGTAACCAATATTTGATATACATTAGATGTAATGTCTTAACAGCATGGGATAGCAACGAATCTGTCATCCATAACTAGGATTCTTCATTAATAATGGTTACGATAACTGAATATGTAAAATATAAATGATTAAAGTGATTCAATTAGGATGATCTCCTCTGTTTCTGTGGGATCCACTGAGATTGATCCGTTTGTCTCCTGCAGTTACATCTGCTGTTCTCTATTTTCTCAATTAATATTCTATCACTTTTATTACCCACTAAGGTCCAGATCTTAAATCATTGTTAATTATTGTTTTCCAGACTCTGTTTCAGGTTAGTCTGTGGCTTCCTTCTGACTTAACTGCTCCATTGTGTGAGAAGCTAATTTCCTGGTTTGTGGTGACGACTTGTGTTTCTTGTTCAGTTTTTGCTGCTGGAAAGACATTTGTGAGATCAGAGTGACAACAGACAGAGAGAGGAGGCTGCACCAGACCTGAGGTAGAGCATTTAATCTATCAATAATCGGTAAATAAAAATACTGATGCTAATAACTGTAAAAATGCCAAATATTGGCCACAATAATCCGCCAGGCCGAAAATCGGTCTATTCCTAATGTGTAATTATGTCTTTCTGGTACAAGAGTAGTGTAAAACAGAGCTTCAATTATATATATATATATTTTATTTAAATATGCTGCAGTTTGTGGTAAATAATTACAAATATATTGTCCTTACCACCCATTACCCTTTAACATAATCATTATTTTTGTTGCATACCTGTTTTGTTCCCATTCACTGCAGGTTTCAGTGGATCACTTAGGTAAAAACTGACAATATTTGCAGAAAAGCTGCCATATTTTTCTAGACTAGAAGCATCTTAGAATCCAAGCACGGCTTTAAGAGTGACTGATCAGACTATAAACGAGAACTTGTCAGTCACCTGTCGGTGGAAACAGACTAATCGAGAGAATGTTAGAAAAGGACCAAAATTACATTAAAACAAAAAGAACGGTACACTTTATCGTATCAAATTTGTTTCCTCTTGGTATAGTTAAAAAAAAAATCAGAAATGCTGCAACATGCTTCAAGGTGTTCTTTTTTTCGCTGTTTTTACTTTTTTTTTTTTTTTTTTTTTTTACACTAAACTTACAGAAATATGCACGTTCCCCAGCTAAAAAATGGATAGAAAGCTCCTAAACCTAAAATAAATCCTAGCTTCTGCACTTGGCCAAACATTGTCATCCACCTGACACCTTATGTGCACATCTCCAGTGGTAAAATAGGTCATTTTTGATGTTGCAGTGAGGTGACAGGATATTTTTCTACACTATAGACATTGGCATATATTGCTTTCAGTGTCTTTTTGTGCAAGTGATTTGTCATCATGGTGCTGGAGTTCAATCCTTTCTATAGCACCACGCTGAATGTCTTGTCATGTGGGTGATCATGAAAAATGTTGAACTGTCTCGCAGGCTAAAGGTCACCTCAAAGCCAATCCTTTGTTTCTGTCGAAAGGGCAATTAGTATTGATGAAATTTACTGTCATGCCGGGGAGCAAGACTTATTAAAACATTGCTGTAAACCTTTGTCAGCTGAAGGTCCACAGCAGAGAAGCACCATTTCTTAGAACCATACGTCTTAGCACGACTTCACTTCCATTCACTTCCATCTCTTGACAGTGAGAAAACACCTGCTGCATGCTAACACACCGCTCATTCCACCATTGAACCTCTGAGTGGGGATTTAATAGGACATGATCTTGTTGTGAAGTACACACAAGTAAAGGTGTGTCTTTTATTTGCACTGAGACACGCGTTTTATCATTTATATACTCTATATTCTTCCAATCTGTCTCACCAGTGTAATTCTGTTCATTTTTATCAGTGTACTCCTCTTAATTGGCTAGCTTTTAAAATGTCATGAAAGGAAAATACATTAGCAGGGGTTGCACAGAGGGTGCCAGTTTTATAAATGTGCTCAGTTTAACAGATGCCTTGTTCATACAGCCTTTCTGTATCCTCCTTTACTGGGCTTTGATCATTCAGCTGCACTGCTGATCACACAGCCAAGCTCTATCTGATGTTATTTCATGTAGCACCATCCGGCTGACAGGTAGAGCGACAGCTAGACATGGTCTACAGTGATGTTGTGGGAACATGTCAGGTCCCTCAGGCTGAGAGTGAAGTAAGTGCCTGAAATATGGGAAAAGTAAAAGACTTTTTTTGTAGTTTCTCAGAAGTAAAACATAGAAAAGATTGTGTGGCTTTTTTTGATCCCATCTCTTTGCAAACAGTATTTTCCATGTTGTATCTTCATGTACCTACATGTTTTTATGGTGAAATGCAGGCATTGCAGCAAGCTGTAACTACAGTGTTGTCATATTATTGCCTTAGAAGTCCATGTTGGCAAGAATTCGCCGTGTTGCTGCTTTGATGTTGTTATGAATGTGTGTTTTTGGCAGTCTTTTGAATGTAACTCAGATATTCACTCTTGTTTTAGTTCCATTTTTGGTCTTCACCACCTCTTTAAGATCCCTTTTTTCACAAAATCTGCATTTTCCCACATGAAGATAATGGACCAAGATAATGAAGTTAAATACTGGAACTGTACAGTCAAAATTTTCATGTGAATCCGTCAGTATGAATGACGTAATTCACAGTACACTCAGTCATACCTATGATCGATCTAAATTTTGACAGGTAAAACTTGAATATTTCAATCCTGGTTAATTTGGTGACGCACATAGTTGTACAGCAATTGCGTTATTTACTTTTAACTGGTCATTTCGGAAGGTTGTACTACTCGTTTTTCACAACTTTTTGCTCTTGTTACTGTGAATTTGAACGCGCTTAGTCTCTAACTTATTTTAATCAAAAGAGCCTACTATGCTCTACTCTACTATGATGTGCAATCAAAAACTCCAGATTCTGTACCTATAAAATGCTATATCTGCACCTGATTTAAAAGTAGTCACCTTGAGCAGTGATGCACTGCTCCCAGTGCTCCTGCGATGCTTGGAACGCTCCCTTGAAGCTCTGTTCTGTAAATACATCAGGCACCATCTGGGACGCCTGCTGGACCTCCTCCAGTGTGTCAAGACGGTGACCCTTCAAGTTAAATTTCATTTTGTGGAACAGGAGGAAGTCGTAGGGAGGCAAATCTGGCAGGTAGAGGGGATGGGGAGTGATGATTGTGTTGCTGTTCCCAGAAAACTAGTTGTCATAATGGAGCACCACAGTTTAGGTTGTTCGTGCTGAATGTTCTACCTCAGACGTCTCAGGATGTTAAAGTACAGCTCGGCGTTGACAGTCTGACTCTGGGCAACAAATTCACAATGTACGACCCTGTGAATGTTGAATATAATGGTGAGCATCTTCTTGGTGCACTCCTGACCTACTGTGGTCGTGGAAACCTCTGTTTGATCTCTGGGTCAAAGCTGTAGACCCAACTCTGTTCACCAGTAATGGTCCTTGACATAACAGTTGGGTGTTGCCAGGCCTGTTGACAGAGATCATCGCAGACTTTTACAGTGTTTTGCCAACGCAGGTCCATGGTAAAATCACAAACACACACCTGGAACAAATGTCCTGACATTAATGGTGTGACATCATGCAGATTTATCACTGAATCATATGTAACTGGCTTATCACTCTGCCTTTTTCTATATATTTAGTTTAGTTTGTTTCCACATGATTTAGCAACAGGCTGCTACATCTGCAGTGTGTGAAGGAAAGATACTGCAGATTCTTCTTCCTGCAGCTGAAAACAGAACTGAATGAAAGAATCTGTGCAATATCAATATTTTTCTGAAAATTCTTTGCAATATTGGTATTTTCCACATTAATAGGGTTCTGTGCAATACCTAGACTTTCTTTATGCACAAGTATCTGTATAATATCAACAGTAGTTATGTATACCTCTTATTTTTTATGTTTTATCAATGTTCCCTTTGCCTTTGCTGCTGTAAAACTTCAGCCTTCCCAACTGACAGATCAGTACAGGACTATCTTGTCTATTCTCAGCCCCTTCGCATCCACAACCTTTTTATTTACTGAAAACCTCTAGAAGCTTGGAAGCATTTTACTTGTCAGACAGTGGGCAGAATATTCAACAACTATGTGCCCTTACAGAGACCAGAAACTACAAGAAAGTACTGTTGTATGCTGCATATGCACTCTTTATGACAAAATAAGGAACTGTTCCTGCTGCTGCCATTGTTGCTCTGCTAATGGTACTTTGAAATGGTTTCCAATATCTGAATCACAAGACTTTAAACTTTCAAACAGTGTATGAGTTGATTCAAGATGAGCCAATGCCATCAAAATGCTGTTTTAACTCCTATCATTTTATCAGGTGCTTTTCACTCTCATATGCTCTCTGTTGCTTTACCTCTTGTTTCCTCCCGTTGCCTTGTTTCATTTTTCGTGGGCAGCAGGCCAGCTGACAGCACATGACAACAGAACCACTTGACCTTGAAAACACTAAACCTCTTAATCTGTTGCAGCTGTGGTTCTTTCTTCACATCCTTCCTTGCTTTGTGTCCTCCTCCTTTGTCCTTTTTGTTTCCCTCGTCCTTGACTTTCCAACCTTCCTGTGTTCACTCGCTTTAGTGACATTTTCTTTCTAATTTCCCCCATCTTTTCTCTGCTTCTACATGCTTGGACTTCTCTCTTCAGTTATTCTCTCCCTCCTTCCTCCTCTCTCTCTATAAGTGATGGAGGTGTGTTTTTATAGGAAGTGACAGAGTAAAGAGCTGTATAAAGGTTACAGTGGCTTCCTCTATGACACTGTCATATTACTTATCACACTCATGCTCTTTGTTACACACACACACACACACACACACACACACACACACACACACACACACACACACACATCTGCACTCACATATTTTATCCCTGGGCACTTTGCGCCACCCTGGGACACCTAATAGAAGGAGTGAGGTACTCTTATCCACTGAGCAACACAAACACGGCGCATGCTTTCTATTTACCCATGCTGTTTGATACACACATGCAGATTCATTTGCGATAAAAGCTCCTCTGTGACGTTTTCCTTCATATTTTTACATTATTCTTGACACATTCAATAGAAGTAAATAAAACAAGATGGGGAACAAACCGAAGTAGCTCTATTTGAGTCTAAAATATCCATATTACCTTAAAAAAAAAAAATGCCAAAATGAGTTATGTGGATTTAGAACGTCAGGGTATAAAAGTCGAGATTCGAAAAATAAGGAAAAATGTCCCCCTGTAATCACAATTTGTGAAAAGAATTACACATGCACCGCTCCCATTTTTGTTTTTATAAGAGAGAACGTAAGTCATCCTGGCCGTTGGTGACCCAGCGTCCCTGATCTGAGCGAGGTTTCCTCAGATCTGTTTGACACCGTCACAGGAGTCATTAGTCTGAAACCGGCGTGAGACCGGATTACCTCGACTGCTACTAAAAGGAGCACAGGGCTCTTGGGAGTGTTATTGTTACCATTATTGTTTCACCAACAGGTTGTGATTCTGTCACTTTTTTCAGCATTAGCAACCAAAAATAGGCACAAAGCAAAAATACAGAGAGTACAAATATGTCTTTCTGCAGCAGTGGTTATGTCAGATTGGCTTGAGGAAGCTACGGCTCAAAACTGACAGTTGTGTACACTTTTATATACACTACCGGTCAAAAGCTTGAGAATGCCCCAATTTTTCCAGTTGTTTATTGAAATTCAAGTAGTTCCAGTCCAATGAATGGCTGAAAATGGTACAAAGCAGTGTTTCCTCTAGGATTTTTTTCAGCAGCGGCGGCAGGCTCTCCGGGAGCTGTGGCAACGTAAACGAATGGCACTTGACTGCAGATTTTACTTGTACAACTTACTTATTGAATGGCCAGTTGAAAATAGCTTTTTAAAGGCTGAATGTAAAAAAAAAATAAAAAAAAAAATATCTGAACAAGCTCATCTGAAAATGCAGTCAGCAGTTACATCATGGCGTGTAGATATTAGCTTAAAGCTATCGATTAGTTTACTCATGTTAGCAACACTGAGTTGGCGCCGGGCCCAATTACCTGACGCTACCGATATGTTACATAACGTTAGCTGGACATCAATATTTTGCGAACGTCTATTTAACTTGTAAGTTCTATTATTATTTATCTTAAGCCAATAGCTTTCTCTGGTAAGTCGCTGCCCTATTTTCCAAGACGACAGTCCTCTGACTCTCTGACTTGGTGCCTGGGTGTTTGACGTGACGTCAATTAACGTCATATTAACCCGACGTGTCAAAGAGTAGATATTAAGCAAGATAGTTATCTGTAGTTTACCTTGGTACTCAACCAAGGTACCTGACAGTGGAAGCCTCTGCTGTGAAGGTGGACACATGCAGCGGTGATGTATTTGAGACAATTAAAAAAAAGGAAAGAAATTTGAAGGAGCAGCAGCTAGGATTTAGGAATGGAGGCCGCCACTCCTAAGTGAAGGTACAGGAAACACTGCAAAGGTAAGTGGTGAACTGACAGAGGTTAAAAAAAGGTAAGCTTACCCAAAACTGAAGAAAAATGTACATTTCAGAATTATACAAAAAGGCCTTTTTCAGGGAACAAGGAATGGGTTAACAAATTAAAACTGTTCTGCAGCAATAGAGATTGATCAAGCCTTGAAAGTTGGTGCTACCAAATGCTACAGGTGTCCCATCTTTTCCTGATTACTTACAGCCCCCTGTCTGCATTAAAAGTAATGTTAGAAGACACCATGGCACCATACCCTCGACAGCATTATTTGAACAGTCTTGTACTGCAGAAAGTAGTGTGCTGCTATAAAAATGGCGAGGAAAAGGCAGTTAACAATAAATAGAATTTTTTCCAACTTAATTTGCTATTTGTTCTATGCTTTCATTTCACAGTGCAGTGAAACATTAAAGATTAAACCAGTAACATATGATGTGTATGTTAATATACATCAAAGAGGCTGCTATTTTGTTGTCACACATACAGTTTTCCAGTTCCAGGCTTTATGCTCCAGTTTGCAAACTGGCATGCAGGCTGTTGTTTTCTATTTAGTGTACACACAACAGATCGGTGTCTATCTTCTTAAAGAACTCGTATAATACATAAAACAAATAAGCACCGTACCCAGAATTCCCATCAAATCTCAAATGTTCAGGGACTTCTTTCAAATTATTATTTTTTTGGTTGTTGTTGCTTTTATTATAGGCTTCTTTACTGCAACAATATTTATTTATTGATAGTGTTGTCAGTGACTTTGACAAGTCACCAACAGAGTCAGTATCTTTCCTGATGGTGCATAGGCCAGGTTTTTTCTATTTTTTCTTGCCTCCAGTCTAGTTTTCAGCAGTGAAACTAGTAATCGCTTGGACTGAGGCCAAGTTAGTACTTTGTGAATCAAGGATAGAAGTGTATTCAGTAGCCAAAGACTATGCTCATATAAAGTGCTGTTACTTTCTAAAAACAAGTAAATGTCATCTCCAGTGGACAGGGAAATTCAAAACAAGATCTCGTTTTTGCTCAGTCTGTTTCTTCTGGATATAACTGAACTCAGTTTAGAATCGATGTAAGATTTAAAAATGTTCTCATATTTCCCAAATTCAACTCCTGAGAAAAAAACTGGCCTTCCTCTTGTCTCAGTCTGATCTGATTTTACGGTCTTAAAATGCTCTTTTTTTTCCTCTAGTCTTCTATTTGTCTATGATAATCAGCTACTGAGCGAACAGAATGATCCAAAACAAAACTTTGTTGGGTTATAAATTAACCTGCACAATTTCAGAAATGTGTCTCTGTGATCAAATGCAAGCCTCGTCTCTGTGTATTTTATCTTTTCTTACATTTGTCTCCCATTTGTCACAAATCTAACTAATAAATGAAGTAATCTTTGTATGTGTGTGTCTGGTCCTTACATGTTTTAACAACCAGACATCCAGTCACTTCAAACTTGGCAGGTTCTTATTTAGGGACCCAACAAAGTGCATTGCTATCTTTCAAGTTGTTTGGATTAAAATTAGCCATATTTGTGGTCTTTTTTCAGAGTTTAACCACTTGCCTTAACATCTACCTTTGCTGATACTAACATGCCTGTGACTGAGTTTTGCTAAATTTCTGTCTCACCTGTAGGTTTCTATGTAGCTGTGGTGGTCATAGCAGAACATTGCTGGTATGTGCAGCACATCCTTTGCATTTTCCTTGTCAGTAGATGTCTGTTGGATGGAATTTTTGATCTATCTTTTAACTTTGTAGTTAAGAAGTTGTACATGATGATAGCTTCACGGGTTGTTTGCACAGTTGCCTCACAGCCATAAAGTTCTGGTTTCAAAACTCCTGGTCAGCCTTTCTTTGTAGAACCTGCATGTTCTTTTTATACAACATGTTTGGTAGGTTATTTGATGGCTCTAAATTGACTGTAGTTGAGAATGTGAATGGTTTACTCAGAGGCACAGCCCTGTTTAAACCTGTGATGGACTGGCTACCTATCCAGGGTGTACTCCACTTCTTGTCCAGTGTCAGCTGGCTTTTTGTCCATCCCATCTGCCCACCCATCTGTTCACTCATCTATCCGTTCTTTCGTTCGTTCGAATGTCTGGGACTACAGACTATAAATTACAGCATCAGTTCGTGATTGCTCTGCGTTTGCTTGTTTGGGGATGGGTTGCCTTGGCAGCAGGCTAAGAACGTCATTTGAACATCCCATTCTCCAGCCATGTTCGTCCAGTTCATCTTGAGGGATCTTAAGATGTTTCTAGACCAGAAGAGATATGTAAACCCTCCAATGAGGGACCCTGGGGCAAAACCATGAAAGGAAGGCACCTAGGAAGAATCCTAATCTGATGTTTAACCACCTTGGCTATTACCTTTCAACATAAAGGAGCAGTGACTCAACCCCAAGCTCTATTGGTATATCCAAGCTCCTTATCCTGTCTGAGTCCAGCGATCCTGCGGAGGAAACCCATTTCGGACACTTGTATCCATGATTTTTCTCTTAGTGGTCAATTTGTTGCTCCATAAGGTTGTTAATTTGAAAACTCTAAGAAACCGATGTGCACAGCACAAAAACTCCTTGTGTTGGGCGAGATAATTTGTCTTCGACTGATTTATTCTTTTGCTCCTTATTCTCCTAAAGGGGGGTTAAAGAGAGACGGTTCAGAATTCAGTGATCTCCAAATAACAGGGTGATTTATCTGTGATAAGAAAAGACTATTGTGAGCAGCTAAATTTTCCTCAGGGTCGTCTAAATAACTACTTGAGCTAGAGCTTAAAAAACAAAAAAGATCTACTGAAAAACATGACTGATGAGTAATGGAAAAAAGAGACCAACACAGGCACACTGCTGTGTTTCTTTTGTATGTTCTACTTTCTAAGACTGAATATGCAGGACCAGGTAAACAGGATATGCATGTATGTAGAGTTAAAAGCAGTTCAATCAACACAGTGGAGAATCTTGCTGCTCGCCGTTGGTTCTGTATCATTGTGGTTCTCTGGTGTTCTGACTTCACACCAGAGTTTGCGATGAACTGCATAGAAAACATAAAAGATGGTAGGGTAGGAGTAGTGATAGAAAAGGTTGAACTGGTGAACTCCTACTTCAACGTAACCTGCAAGTAAACACTCGGGTCGAGGTCCACGCTGGTTTCAAGGTGAGATTTTGGCTACAGGCAAACATCTTTGACCGATTCTGACTGATTGAACTGCAGACATGTTGGCTTGAACCAGCTGCGTCACAAACACTTTTTTTCCCTGTCGAAGACGCTAAGTCAACAATCACTAGTGAGGTCAGAATCACCACAAAGACATCCACCTTCTTTGTGTTGAGGCAAATTTGACTGACAGAACACTATCAGATCACTCAGCCGTCATCCCCAGACTAATATGACTGACAGCAATGTGATGGTAAAACCTTCAAATATGACAGGCCACCACATCCACCCGTTATGCCGCCGGCTACGTATGCCGTGATGATTTTCTTTCGTGTGCGCGCAAGTTGTCTGCTCCTCACCTCTCGTCTTCTCTCGACTAATTTCCTACCAGCTCTGCCTTTGTAACCTGGATGTGTTAATGATTTCCAGCTGTGATAACAACCCTCTGTAATATACTTAGTAACTGTCTCTTTGTAAAACTGTGTCTTGGCCATCTGCACCTCTGTGTGTGTGTGTGTGTTGTGTGTCTTCTATTCTCCCTCAGTCCACCTGTCAGTCAGACTCGGAGGGAGCGATGCTTGTTTGTCAGCTGTCACACACACACTCGCACAGGAAAATGCAAAAGGACTGCTCTAGGCGAGAACTTTTCTCTGACACATAGGTGTCAAACAGCGGCATGCACTCATACTATACGACTCCAAGTTGTAGGTCACACCCAAGCAGCTTTACACGGTTCACCACCATCTACTTTCTCCATGACGCTAATGTAAGAAACCCCACAGAAATGCAGAGATGTTGTCTTCTGTTCAGTCTGTCAGCTACGTTTAATCCAAAGCAGACATCTTTTGAGGGCGCAGATACTTTTAGCATTTAGGGGTCTGCTGGGAATTGGACACAAGCCGATGATTTTACGAGTGGGGCTCTTCAACAAATTGAGTTTTATAAGATGACTAAGCCGAAAGGTACTTTGTTTATAATTTTCTCAGTTTTTGAAGTCAATCTTTATTCATATCAAATGTGAAAAGTGCGCTCAGCCTCCCGTGTATTAGGAGAGATTGGATTATTTCTGAAGATCTGCTCAGCTGAAGTAAAACAGCTTCTCGGTTTATATTTGCAAGTTTTTGCGGCCTGTTTTTTTCCTTCGGTGTTTCTTTTTTGTTTTGTCTCTGTCGTTTCACTGCCATCATCTCTTCTTTTTCTTCCACAGTAGCGATGGGTAATAGAATGGATATAGAGTTAGGAGTGGTGTGTTTGTGTCTAACTTTGTTCATGTGTGAGCGATCACGTTCAGGTATTTCTGTCATTGTGTGTTATGGGAAACGGAGTCTAATGTGTTTATAATTGACTCCAGCTCCAGCAGACTGGCTCAGTGGGCAACAGATGCCACAGTTGCTGCTGCCACAGGCACACACACACACATGCACGGCACCCCCCCTTTTCTGCAAAAATTTGTGTTTGTGTCTGAGATATACAGTATTTGTGCATCTATGAGTGTTTATCTAATCAACTGTGTGCATAAAATGTGAATCTGTGCACATTTGCATGTAATTATATTCAGATGGGTATTTGTGTCCATGTGTGTGTTTGTTTTTTCTCACCTGTGTGTACAGTGTGATTGGCTGTATACACTTCCTCCTTTTGTTGTCATTAATCTAATGTGTTTCCTGGAGCAAATTGTGCACCTGAATGTCTTCAGAATTAGAAAAATGTGTTGCAGTCTGTGTGCAAGCCTGAGCTGGGATTATTTTCAGGATGCACAAGTCAGTTCTTTGCAATGGTAGTATTAAAAGCAGTGCAGGAACTGTAAGAAAACATGATATTTAATATGCTGCAAAACCTGTGTAGCAGGAAGTGTTGACGAATAATTGTCTTTAATCATTTATATAGTTAAAATTATAATAATTAGCAGTGCAATAGACAGATATGCATGTCAGAACATGTTGTATTTTAGCTGTAGTAGTAGCCTCTTGCAGTTTAACACTGTGGCACCCTGATTAAGCGGGGTATCGAACTACCAGGAGTTCCATGTTGGCAAGCAGAGAGCTTTGTGGGAGTTTGGCTAGTAAAGTTCAACCATGAGGAAGTGTCCTGTGATGCTTAATGACTACTGGCCAGAGCCCTCGTGTTGTTAGTGAGCTTAGAAGCTAAAACGAGTTAGAGTCTAACTGTTGACTAATAGCCTGACCCAGGCAAGTGGTCCATGTCACATGGCAAACGGCGTCGCAACGGCGACTGTGGTTAAAGTGGAATCATTAGGACATGAAATGGTATCCACCAATCCTATTTAGTGTTATTGATTAATTGATTATTGTCAACTATTGGTCAAGGGAAAAGTTTAGAAACATCATTGTTAGCTGGTCAATTATTCTATCACACCATTCCAGACTGAATTATCTAATATGACTGCTGCAAAACTTGGTGCAGACATTTATGGTCTCCAAATAGTAAATCTATAATGACTTTGTTGATCACTTGAATTTTTAATTAGCATTATTAGCAAGTTCTGTACTATTAATGCTGTACTGTATTGATTTGGACTGTCAATGTCTCAAAAATCTAAATGAGTTCGGTGGAGCATCGGTTTTGGTTTTGAGGGAAATATCTGAAAACCTGACAGATTGCCATATTTTAGCAATCTACACCAAGGGTTGACACGGGATGAATTCTCATTCGTAATCCTGTTACTTTCAGTGTACAAATAACCAGCTAAATGTACACATGTAGGCATTGTCATTCAGAGCATGGTAGCATGTTATAGCATTCACTTTGTGCAACCTTACAAAGCTGCTAGTAGGGCTGTAAAAACATTAATAATAGTAATAATAGTTTCTATTTATTTTGCATCTAATAATGTGACAAAGTGCTTCACAAAAGTCTCAGTCATTGATTAAGCTCCCAAAATCTCAACTCTGTGTCAAAGTTACATATTGATGGGGTACCCGTATAGCTCAACAGGACCCATGTACAGGGGCTGGTCCCCGACGAAGCCTGGGTTCAATTCCCGCTCGTAGCCCTTTGCTGCATGTCTTCCCCCCACTCTTCTCCCTACTTTCCTGTCTGCCTCTCCAACTGTACCTATCAATAAGGCCAGAAAGATAACTTGGGGAAAAAAAAAAGAAGTTACATATTGAGACATTTTTTGTTGTTTTTTTTTTTTTTTTTTTACATGAAAACAAGACCTTCCTGCTGCTCAAGCACACCAGCTCACCTTTTACTAAGTCCGAACATCATAAATCTGTATACTTTATGCAACACGGTGGCAAGTTGTAATTTTGGCGTAATTCACTCGAAATGTTTGAATTGGAAACCGATTCTGAAGAAAAATAAGGACACAGAAAGCCCAAACACGCAAGCTGACGGGTTTGGTTCTTTAGGTTTGTTAGATATGAAACCCTGCATGTCTGAATTTCTGTTCTGGAGACATCAGTTCTTCAGCGTCTTGGTAGAAATGCTCAGCCACGTCACTGATTGCTTATTTTACTCATGATATGCCTTTTGGCATTTTTAAAGCACCATATGGACATGCTGACAGGGTAAAAATACTTGATTGTCACCAAAGGAGGTCTTTAAATGACGAATCCAAAACACTTACTACAGTAGGTGTCCCAATGGACTCAATATTAGACCCATTTTGCTGTTAATCGAATAGAAAATCAGGTGCTATCCAAGTTGGTCAGCTTTTGATGATCCCCTGATCACTTTCATTCATTTAAATCCTCTACCCAGCTCATGCATGACTAAATGTATGCATCTGACAATGACACAAATCCTAATTTTCAACATGGATCCATTACCCCAATGAAGATCCTACAGTATGACATTAAAGCACCATACAGAACAGCACTAGACTGGAACTTTTCCATCATCAGTGTTCAGAATCTTTTAAATAATGCTATATGATGGTGTTTATAATGGGACTGGGAGCATTGTCAAGCATTGTAAAGCACCTGTGATCTGCTTGTACGTTTAATCTCATAAAGCAGCTGGTTGATTTTCATACTAATATCTGTTCCTTTTCAAATAAGCCATAATAGCCTGAGGAAAGCGAGGGGAGGTTTATTACAGCAGGGCTGATGGGGACAACAATGATCCAGCGTTTTAATTACTAATATCTGGTTAGTCGGTATGGTCCTGCATTTGTTAATCTGCTACTTCATTAAAACGCACTTCACTTTCTCAGCTTCCTTCACTACTCCCCAACCATTTAGCTTCCTCTTTTTCTCATTCTTCCCATCACTTTTTCTTTCTTATCCCCTCTACATTTCCTTCACTCTCATTCTCAGTTCTCCCCTCTTTCTTTCTTTGTCTTTCTCTCCTTGTGTACAAGCTGGATTTTAATAGAAATATATTGTTTATGAACTGGGGATCATAATCAGATTTCATCTCCTCCTTCTGACCTCATTAGTATTGACCTGTCCTTCGGTGATGATGTCACAGGCGGCTGCTGTACGCTGGCCTGTGATATGTGGTTAAAATTGGGTTTTGTCACAACAATACGTGCCTAATTGTCCTTTCTTTTGTGTGCACACCCCTAGATGTTATTTAGGAGACTCTTTCTATTATTCAAGTACTTTTTCATCTCTTTCTGTTCTGATGTATATTATTTGTGCTCAACTTGAGTTTGCTTATGACAATAAAGTATGTGTTTGGACAGGAATGTCATATCTATTATGCAGCCCAATCTCCAAGGAAAAGGTTTGTATTGGACAGTTTGAATGAGCCAACATTCAGAAGTGTATCATATTAGAATGTGACATTGGAGTAAAGGGTTCATGTCTCATCTGCTGGAAACCAGTGGATTGCTCCTACTGGATTTGGGTAGGTTCCTGCCCCAAGCGATGGAGTTTAGGTATGTCGGGATCTCGTTCAGAAGCAACAGGAAAATGGGGTTTGAGATGGACAGATGGACTGGTGCAGTGTCAACAGTAATGGAGACTTTGATAAAGGAGTTCGGCCAGAAGGCAAAGCTCCTAATTTACCAATTCATCTGCGTTTCAACCCTCATGTATGGTCATGAGCTGTGACTAGCTACTGAAGGACTGGGATCACAGATAGAAGTTGCAAAATTAGTTTCCTCTGTAGGGTGACTGGGCTCAGATAGGTTAAGGAGCTCAGGCATCTGGAAGGATCTTGGAGTAAAGGTATTCCTTCATGTTCGAGTATCTGAATATATATCGGCAGTTCATTGGTAGTTTGTGTACCCTCTTGTATTCCTTCCCTGTTCTTCTACTCTGGCACATCCGTTCAGCACCACGACTCGCCATCTCTTGCGGTCATGAGCTTGTTCTTCCCATGCATTGCGGCCCGCTATACATTCCTTGAAGTGGCGCTTGAGGATGTTTCTGTAGCGTAGCTTCTGTAACGCCAAGCTTCTTCCCATCGAGAAGTTCTTTGCTGTCAACGATCTCTAAACATGTCCAATCAACTGTAGTAGAAGTGTTGTGAAGAGTCCTGTGATGGGAGCAGGCCTCCTGGCAACCCTGTCTCCGCATATTTACGTTTCTATACAACTAAACTGCATCCTCCATTCATCCTCCATTACATTCTGAAGGAAACCCAATTTGATAATAATTGCAAAAATGGATGACATTGTAAGAAAGGTTGTCGTTTCTACACGAGTCATAAAATCCACGTAAGAGGGATTAAAGAGTGGAGGCATAAACTAAGATGGGACTTTCACCCAGAAGATCGGGGTTCGTGTTCTATGATGGATGACAGGCCATCATTCTCAGACTCGTTCTTTGAGTTGTTTACTTTTGGTTTTCACTTTCTGATTAGGTTCAGGCACCGAAACTACTTGGTTAGAATCAGGAAAATATCACACTTTGTTACACTTTGACATGTTACAAGCTTGGTTAGGGCTTGAAAAAAGATCATGCTTTCTTGATCAGAGTAGTTTTGGTGTGACAAGGGGAACTACACAATATCAAGAGGGTGGTTTTAATGTTGTAGCTGATTGGTATATGTTGCTAGAATTGTTCTTTTAAAAGAATAGTGTTGCATGTTAATTTGAAGATGCCACACAGCCAATAAAGAAAGAGACCCTAGTTGGTGACCAATCCTAATATTGTTTTCAGATTCAAGTCCTGACGGAACAGTGCTATCGAGCTAAATTTGTATGTCAAATGTCAAGTGTGTGTTCTATGTCTTTCATCTTTCTGTCTTTTTAATATTAACTCGCTTGTCCCCATTAATATCTGAGCGTTTGTGTGCATACATGATATTTTCTATTATGGCTTTTTGAGCACTTTCACAAGCAGAAATTCTATAAAGGAATCTCTGTTGCTTTGTCTGTATGGCATGTGCATATTTAAATCTGTGTGTGCTTGAATGTGTCATTACATGACTTGTTTCTACGTGTGTTGTGTGTAAGTACTGTGTCCATCCTGCCTCGCTGCTGTCAGAGACGTGACAAGTTTAATACCATTAGGCTTTTCCATGCGTTTGTGGTTCATGTACATTTGTCTTTCATACATGTTTGTGTCATGTTCTCTCATTGATATTCAACAGATTGAGGATATATTTATGGGCAAAACATTACAGTGAAATCCTTGTAGAATTGCTTTAGACTGCTGAAACATGTCACACACTGACAATTTAGTAAATTAGAAGAAGGCAGAAGATCCTGAATGAAAACTGCTGATTTTTGAATGACTTTTTTTGTCTGAGATGCCGTCAAACATCAGTTTCCTCAATAATGCTTAAATACAAGAAGATTTTTGGGTTGAGTCCACAAGACCGATGGAAGCACTGGTCATTTTTGGTGGTGGCATTTCTTTCTACTATATCATACACCTTTCTATGCAGCTAAACTGGACAATGACTTCAAATCACAAGGCAAAACTGTGTCTTTTTCAGTAACACTGTGCATCTGCTACAATAAATCCACACACCAAGACACTGCGGTATTCAGTTATACTGTATATTATATCATGTGTTCCATCACACTTACTTATCTGCAGCTATCTCCATTTTTATACACAAACATATGCGTGAGCAAATGGGCAAATGGGTGCATCATTATGTGTGTGAGTTTTGTGTGTGTTTGCTCACAAAGTCGAAGTTCTGTTGTAGCAGTGATGAATGTGTGCAATATGTACGCATGCCAGAGGGCTTCCATCAGCAGTGTATGAAAGCAAGCTTCAACATGATTCATTAGAGAGAGCGGAGAGAATAGGAAAAGAGGAGGGAAGAAATTGGGAGATAAAAGAGAAGGAGGCAAAGACAGGTTGGGCAAAAAAAAAAGAAAAAATATTCTGATGATATAAAGATATCTGTAAAAAATAAAGAAATTGAACTGCGTTGTTGAGTCGTTTAAGAGGAGTGTAATGGAAAAGCCGGGCTGTGGAGATGGATGGCTGTAGATAAGAGAGGAGGAACTTGAGAGAGAAGAAGCGAGCGTTTGTGGAGAAGACAAGTTGAGGAGGAATTAACGGGATGTGGAGATGCAGTGATGGACCTTCAGGTCCCTCAAAGGAAAATAAAAGGCGGAAAACAAACATTTCATCACTAATGTAACCGCAGTGACGCATTATTTGGTACAATGACTTGTAGTGACTGCGTTGGCTGTAGGTGTGAAGATATAGCTGATGCCTACTGGGTGTGTTGCATTTAGTTAGTCTGATTGAGCAAACACCATTAACAAAACACTGTCTTTCAAAACTTGTGACAGAACTGGCATCAAAGGGCATTGTTATCAACTTTCAGATTTTAGTCAATCACAAGGAACTATTATTTTGTTTTAATTCTTTTTGCCAGTTGCATGTGGTAGAAAAAGCTCCAAACAAAATTTTGTCACATCATCAGCTGTTAAAGCTAACGTGACTAATGTGTTAGGAAACCATAACAAATATTAGTTTTTGTCAGCTTTAGCGCCTTCACTCTTTAACAGCTCGTAGCAGCTAACATGCTAACCAGCTTGTCTCTAACTTTGCTCTCTGATGCTGGACAGATAGATTGTAGTGGGTTTATCAGAGCTTTTTTCACTTAAAATAGCTGCCAGCTACAACTAACAACACTGATGAGAGTGCTGAGAGTGAACCAAAGCTGTGGGCTGTAAAACCAACAGCCTACACTGAACTACACTTACTTTCACAATGGTAATAAAATATTGTTTAGCAGCTGCTTTAAACTGTTGCTTTTGAATGGACAGAAAAATCTCCAATCCAATTCAGAAAAGAAAACATTGTCAGTAGTTTTCATTCCTGATGTTTCAAGTAGTTTGTGTCTGTGGGAGTTTAGCTAGTAAAGTACCACCATGATGAAGTTTAATGGGATGCTTAATGCCTACCGACCAGAGGTCTAGCTTTGTAGTCAAGCTGCAGTGTGTTATGTCATTGTCACTGAGGGCTAATGGAGAAATATTACATAATATAAGATCTTCAGTTGACCTGTCGTGATTTTGTTCAAAGTAAGTTTATCGGGACACAGAATGATGTCTGCGGAGTTCAATTTTCTTTATAGAGTAACAACTGCTGTTTGAAAAAGTTGTTGATTATCAGTAAGATAATGTTAAAATTTGCATCCTTAGCTTCAAGTTATTTTGATCATGTTAATATAAAAATATTGATTAGCAGCTCCTATTGTCTCTTGATTTTGAAAGACAGAAAAATGTAAAAAGACATAACTTTAAGACGATCTTCATTCCAAAAAACAACAGTCAGTAGTTTTCAATTCTAATGTTTCAGGTAATTTGTGTCTTTGTGAGTTTAACTGGTAAAGTGCCACCATTGATGAAGTGTCTTGTGATGCTCAATGCCTACTGACCAGAGGTCTAATCTTGTGAATAAGCTGTAGTGTGCTAAGTCATCATCATTGAGGACTAATGGGCAAATGTCACATAATATAAGCTTTTCAATTGATTTGTGTCATGTGATTTCCCCACCCCCCACCCCCCCACCCCACAAGTTAACTAATTGTAATACAGAATGTCTACAGAGTTAATTTTTCATTATGGAGTAATCGACTACTGTTTGAAAAGGCTGTTGATTACCGGTTAAGATATGTATTTGTCATTGGCCTCCGTCGTTTCAAGTTACACCCGAGTTGCTTCTTATTTCTTGAGTTTAATTATAATAATAAACTTTATTTCTATAGCACCATTCAAAAGTTGGGTTACAAAGTGCATCACAAAGCATTATAATACACAAAATGTTAGATAAAACAATGAAAGAAATCAAACATCAGTAAAAAAAACAAAAAAAAACAGTGCAACCTTAAAACGACTAGGAACCAAGGATCAGAGTTGGAAGAAAAGTTACATAAATGCTTGTCTGTACAGGTATATAGTGATATATGAGATACACCGATAAGCCACAACATTATGACCACTGACAGGTGAAGTGAATAACTTTGATCATATTGGTACTATGTGGTATTCTACTGGAAAACCTTGGATTTTGGCATCCGTGTTGATGAGACTTAGACACCAAAATAAAGATTGTCCTAGAATAAGCTCACTCCTTCATGCATATGGCAATCCAAAATGTCGCTGGCCTACCCCCACAGGAAAATGCACACCACCACATCACAAAAACATCAAGCAAGCAGGAACATCTTGAGGAACATGACAATCACCCAAGATGTTGATTTGACCTTCAAACTTCCAAGACCCCTTTCTGATCGAGCATCAAGAGGATGCAGTGGAACAAGTTTGATTCAGAGGCCCCACTGCACAACCCAGAGTACCCAAAGGATCCACTGCCAACGTCCTGGTGCCAGACCCCATAGGACACCCTGAGAGCTCCTCTTGTCCAGGCCCAATGGTTCAGAGCATTTTTGATGATGCAAGGGGGACCTACGCAGTGTTTGGCAGCTGGTTTTAATGCTATGCCTGATCAGTGAATATATAGTGGGGCCAGACCATATAGAGATTTAAAAGTGATTCATAGAATTTTAAACTGAATTCTATATTGAATAGGGAGCCAGTGCAGTTGTGCCATAATGGGAATTATGTGTTCATTGTGCAGAGTGTTTGTGAGAAGTCCTGCTGCTGAGTTTTGAACCAACTGTAGCCGGGTGATTGTTGAGTCATTGAGGCTTTTGATTAAAGAGTTACAGCAGTGCAGGCCGGAGAAAATGAAGGTGAGTATATCAATTATGTTTCTTGGCAGAATTGGTTTAATTTGTGCAATAGTTCTGAGTTGTACGTAGCATGAACAAAAACCTACACAAATACAGCTCTGACTTGTTGAAGCATGGACACTGGACTTCCACGACGGGCGTCCTGTGTTGTCCGACACTGCAACATTGACAGCAGATCCTTTGGGTGCTGTGGGTTGCAGTGTTGGATCTCTGTGAATCAGGCTTGTTCCAGCACAAACCCTGGATGCTCAATCAGATTGGGACCTGGGGAGTTTGGAGGCCAGATCAGCAGTTTTGATCAACAGTGCTGCTGCCGTCTGGGAGTGCTGTTGCCATGAGGGGGTGTGTTTTGTCTGTCACAATGTTTAGGTGGGTGGTACGTGTCAAAGTTACATTCACATAAAAGCATGACTCAAGGTTTCCCAGCAGAACATTGCGTTGATGAGTGTTATTCACTTAAGCAGTTTTCAGAAACAAATTATATAAAGTTTTTTTCTCAGTTTGAAATGCTTTTCATTTTTGATGCCTAAGTATTTGAAAAAGATACATAGATCAAAAGCACATCTTTCTCACTGTTCAATGTTTCAAGGGTAAAATTATGTAACTTTTTTTTATAACTCGAGAAATGTTAGCAGGAAGATTACAGTAGAGAAAGACTCCAGGAAATCACTGTAAGTCAATGTCTCGTCATGGAAACTCTGTGTGTGTGTGTGTGTGTGTGTGTGTGGACCTGATCTGTGTGTTGATCTGTCGCTATAAGTGATTGGACTTATCCGTGCTAGACTGCCATTGTGATAAGATACAACACGATACGAGTGTGAGTGTATCTGTTTGTGTGTTCCCCAGAGGCAGGTATGGTGTGTTTCCAGGTAGGTGCCATGGCCCACAGTGAGTCCCATTACCACCCTGTCATACACATTCCCATCTACCACTGGACACACACGTGAACACAGAGCTCTGTTCCTTGAAACAAACACACAGTCACAAATTCTGCAAAATGTTCAGAAAATAAAACCAAACAGAGGAAGAAGCAAGTAAAACAGGAGATGAGCCGAATACGAAAGCCTCTGAAAATACAAGAAAAATCGGCGACCCCTAATCTTTGTTTCCGTTTGTCCGTCTATATCTCACTCACACGTGTTATCTCTCGGTTTCTATTCTGCTTTTGTGTGGACTGCTGGATATTGCTATGTGACGGCGCACTTAGCTCTGATTTGTTCGTGCGGATTAGACGGAGCCGGTGCTCAACACCGCGCACACACTCTTGGAGAGCGGCAATCGGTTAGACTCCCCGAGGTTCAGTTTGAGCAGGCTCATTCTTCCAGAGGTCATTAACCAGTCCTCGCACATTCACACACACACACACACACACACACACACACACACACACACACACACACAGATTAAAACCCGCAAACACACATTGTCTTGCACTTCCACACAATGCTAGACACTCGAATCTGCTAAAGAGGTGTCAGCTGTTAATGCAAAAAATGAATTCAAGACATTACGTTCGGCATCTCTTACCTGTGACACCGTGAACCCTGGCGTCTGAATGATTGTGTGTGTGAGACACAGAGATGAAAGTAATTTACATTTTTCATTTAGATACTACGTTTTTTTTTTTTTTTCATTGGGTCTTCTCTGTTATCAAGCAAACAAGCTAACAATTCTGGTACCAAAAGACATAATGATAACAAGGATTTCCCATAGGTGTTGCAATTTTGCTAAGTATGCTACAATAGTGGGAAGACATCTGACATTTGGAGACTGTGTAAGGCTGTACTGTGGGGTTTTCCTTCCTTTAAGGTCTTTTGAATGCTTCAAAATATAACCTCGACCCTTTAGCTTTGGAAGAACAACTTCCTGTAACGTCTGCGTACACCTTACAGAGTTTTTCTTTGGTTATAGACTGACTGTATATTTGCAAACACAACTCCGGCCCACCTTGTACTTTAGAGATGTCACTGTTACTGTCACTAAAAGATAGGAAACTGCACCATCACCTAAGAGCTCGAGCAAAGATTGAATGCAAAACAAAGGAGAAAGCTAAGCGATTCTAAAAATTTATATTCATAAAAGTAACATGAGCAGCCCTTTAAATCTAACGCATCTAATAATCAGGATCTTGGGGCACTCCGGAGACTAAACCACATTACACGTTCCATCACAGACAAAGATAATTATTAAATAAATAAATTTAAAGCTTGTTTTGAGGGCAAAAATATAGAAAAAACATCCTTCTAATTATCTTTGATGCTACGCAAGGATTTATGGTCATTTTTCAACATTATAGCTGTCAGTTCACTTTTTAAAGCTTCAGCCAAATCTTTGCAAATTCAATACATGCTGTATTCTACCTCTGGGATAAGCTCCAACATTTTCAAAATGCTGAGCTTTAGGTTGGCATCGATTACATTGTTTGCTCGATTTGGTGTTTAAAAAGCTACTTAGACTTACCTGCAAAGAAGGAGGGAGATATGCAAGCACCACTGAGCAAATGCTTCAGCCAAACTTTACCTGGATGCAGGTGAATAATGCAGAATTATGCAAAACATGTACCAGTACAGACTCTGAACCAACTGAAAAACTCTAAATACCACAAATAATATTTTAACCTATGGAATCCATTCAAAAAAAAAAAAAAATCAAAACCAGCCTTCGTTCACACTCGGACTATAAGTACAATTAGCGTAAAGTACAACCAAATCTAAACCACAGATGTTAAACAGAGTTGAGCATCAGTGATGATATAAGCTCCAACTCATTATTTTCAAAATAATGAGCATCAGGTTGGCATCGATGATACTGTCTGCTGGTGGTGTAAAAAGCTCCTTGGACTTACCTATAAAGAATTACTGAGATATGCAAGCACCACAGAGCAACTTCTTCACCAAAACTTTATGTTGCTGCAGCTGAGTAAAGTGGAATGATACACAAACCCACCAGGATAGACTCTTAACCAACCTTTATTCACACTCAGGTTATATATGCAGCAAATCTAAAGCCAAGATGTCAAATGGAAATGACATTTAGTGAATGTAGTGCATCCATAGCCTCCAACACAGAACTCCAGATTTCACAAACGAATATTGTTACGGGCAAAAACTAGACAACGGAATTATTCTGCAGGAATGTCACAGCTACAATTACACCGAACCAGTTTTACATGAGCCTAAACACGGCGGCACTGCAGAGCAACTCACTGAATCCAAAATGTCGGTTGAAGACAATCATATTAATAATCAAGTCTTGCTAGTTACTATACAAAAGCAGCACATGACAGCAAATATGTCACAAACCTACAATAGAGAGAGCATATACCAGACTGAACATCTGGAAATATGGGACAGCAACAAGGCACACAAATGTTATATATATATCTATATATACAGAATGTATTTTTTAGTTAAAAGCAGCCTATAAGTTATAGTCCTGACTGGAATAGTATACGTTTATACTGAGAGGTAAGTTTAGGTTACCCCGACAGAGTGTGGAGTTGCAGTTTGACTTAGAAAGCGATAGAAGAAGAGTCTGAGGAAGAGGAAGAAGAAAGTGAAGGAAGGAGACAGAGAGACAAAGGCATTATCTCCCATTTTCCTCCGCAGATGACAAGGGTAAAATAATTATTATCACACAAACAATAATCTGTCTTTCCTGTGCCGTCTCCCCTAAGTCGCATCCGTAGCTCCAGGCAGATAATATACTGGACTGCCTGAGATGCATTTGAATATTTCTTTGGCAGGAAATCACATTACTGGCTATTAAAAAGTAATTATTTGTACATAAATTCCCTGCAAGTTTGAGCCTAGTCTTGGCAGATGCCTGTGTGTGCGTGCGTGTGTGTTTATGCGTGCGCACTTCTATGTGTGTGTGTGTGTTTGTGTGAAGTTCGATGCTAAGGCAGTTAGCGTGTGGGGCATTGCAGTGTTGTGTTTATTAAAAACGCAGACAGCCTCTCCATCATCAACACCACACACACACTTTCATATACACACACATTCATTGTCAGCGAAACTATATTTCACAGGGTAGCGCATGATAATGTCATTACCAATACTTAGCATAGACAGTGAGAAAGCAGGAGAGTGCAAAGAAAGACTTGCAAAGAGGAAGAGAGAACAGAAAGAAGAGCAACTGAGAGAAAAGTTAAAAATTAGATGACCCGATATAGAAATGTGAGGCACATGAAAGAAAGAAATCTGTAAAAATGAAACCGAAGACGAAAGGTGAACAGACATGAGTAAAATCGGATCCACTTTACAGTAGTATAATATATTTAAGTCCTGTGTAAACACAGGTTATATGAGGGAATTAAACTGACCAAAACTTCTACTCAAGACCAACTTTTAAAATCTTGATTAGCAGATTCAGATTTGTCCGAGATTCCTGTATTAATTTTTTTTTACTACCTGTTTGGTCGAGGCAGACGACCACCTTTCCTGAGCCTGGTTCTGCCGAAGGTTCTTTTTTGTTGTTGTTGTTATTCCCGGTATTTTTCTTTTTAATTTTGGTTCCTTCCCACTGTCACTGAGTTCTTGCTCAAAGGGAAACCATAGAGAACTGTGGATTTGTTGGGTTCTCTGTTTAATATTCCTATGTGAGGTGCTATGAGATGACATGTTGTCAATTGACACCATATAAATAAAACTGAAAAAAACTTAATTGAATTAAAGTTGAAGTAATACAAATATACAATGACTAATCTCGGCGTATGTCTGTATAGATTGTCAGTCATCCAGATCAAGTTGAGGAAGACAACTAATGATGAGAATAGAAATGTCCTCAAGAACCCAAAAAGACATCCAGTTGTCTATTGCAGAAGCTCTTGGAATCCAAACATATTCACACCATAAACCACCAATTTATATTAAAATCACTGAAGGATTAGTCAAATACCACTGATAATCAGTCATTACAATGGCACCTGTCAAGAGGTGGGATATATTAGGTGGCAAGTGAACGACAGCTTCTTGTAGCTAGTGTGTTTGAAGTTGGTAAAACGGGAAGTGACAGATCTGCAAAGCAGGGTTTGTGGGGTTTTCCCAGTATGCAGTGGTTAGTGGCTACCAAAAGTGATATAAAGAAGGACAGCTGGGGTTCACTGATGCTTTTGGGGAATGAACGGTGGCCCACATGTTTTAATCCCACGTAAAAGCTACTGTAGCACAAATTGGTGGCTTATAGACAGATGTCAGATACACAGTGCATTGTAGCTTGCTGAGTATTTTACTGTGGAGCTGTGGACTGGTCAGAGTGTGTGTCAGAAATAGACCAGGGAGCAATGTAAGAAGAAGGTCTGGTGGGATGATTTTTCTTTTACATCATGTTGACGGCCAGGTGCATGTGCATCATTTATCTGAAATGGCAGCAAGGTGCACTATGGGAAGAAGGGAAGCTAGTGGAGGCAGTGTGATGCTGAGAAACCTTAAATTTATATAAATGCTACTTTGACACCTGCTATCTGCCTAAACAATGTTACAGACAATCTATATCCCAGCTGCGTTCCTAATCACACTCTTTATCTTTATACTTTTAAGTAAGAGCTTCCCTCATAAGGTATGCGCTGTTTCAAACAGTATACATACAACTAGGACATATACTTCATCATAATAGTGCGCCTAAAACTTTAACCCTTGCAGTCTGTAGTGTGAAATGGGCTGTCATCTGTTTGTTCACTGTCGCTGGCTCAAGCTTGTTTATACTCGAGAGCAACACTGCAGCGGATATGAAGTAACTGCACAGAGGATGATGGGTCAGAATGGCTAGAAAAGCATGTTCACTTGAATACTGCAAGATCTGATCGAATGTACTAGGACATCTGGGGATTTCTGGCATACTTGACATACTATGTATTAGGGCATACTAAATCGTTTTCTGGCATTCTGTGTCTATCTTGAATTTCCCTCAGGTTTAATAAAGCATCCATGCATCCATCCATCCATCCATCCTTCCTTCCATCCATCCTTCCCTCCATCCTTCCAGCCATCCTTCCTTCCATCATCCATCCATCATTCCTTCCTTCCTTCCTTCCATCCATCCATCCATCCATCCATCAATCATTCATTCCTTCCATCCATCCATCCATCCATCCATCCATCCTTCCATCCTTCCTTCCATCCATCCTTCCTTCATCCATCCATCCTTCCTTCCTTCCTTCCATCATCCATCATTCTTTCCTTCCTTCCATCCATCCATCATTCCTTCCTTCCTTCCATCCATCCATCCATCCATCCATCCATCCATCCTTCCATCCTTCCTTCCATCCATCCATCCATCCATCCATCCATCATCCATCCTTCCATCCTTCCTTCCGTCCATCCTTCCTTCATCCATCCATCCTTCCTTCCTTCCATCCATCCATCATTCTTTCCTTCCTTCCATCCATCCATCCATCCATCCATCCATCCATCATAGAGGTATAGATGGTATTCCCTGTTGGCAGTGGTCTCTGTTAGCATGGTGATGCTTCCTGCTACACTGTAAACATTGTTCAGAAGTGGTTTAAGGAACTTGACAAAGGGTTCAAAATGTTGACTTGGCCAGAAAAAAATCCCCAGATCTCAATCCAGTCGAGCATCTGCGGAATGTGTCGAAAAACAAAAGTCCATGTGGGCCCCAACTCACAACAAGAAGGATTTAAAGGCTTTGCTGCTAACGTCTTGCTACCTGATGCAGCAAAACACCTTCAGAGTTCTATGGAGTTCATGCTTCTAATATTGATCTAAACAAAATTGCTACACAATGCTGGTGGTTTTAATTCTGTGGCTAATGAGTATATATATTTTTTGCTAACAAAGCTAATAAAAAAGAAGTTTGTGTGCCATGATTAAACTTAATTGAGGCTTAAGACCTGCAGTGGGGAGTTTTGCATTTGACAAAACAATCGAACTGAGCTTTCAACTAAAGCTCACTAGTGAAGATGTTATAGTTTTTTTTAGCGAGTTTCCAGGTCAGGGAATTAATTATTAATTTCTGAATAATCCTTCATGGGCAGACATACAGTTAAAGGTATCTAGTTTTACACATTATTAACAGACACAGGCTTTGTTTTTCAGCTGTAAGTTACACTGCTGTTTAGTTGTGACACTTTCCACCCTTTAAGGTTGATCAGTATTTGTGTTCTGCCAGTAGAACCCTCATTTGCACTGATGCACTGAGATCCAGTTGGGTCCAGTGCGCTAAACAATGTCATTCAGTGCCAGAAAAGTAATTGAACACATTTAACTAGTATGTAAATGAACCGTATTTCCAAGTCGCTCTAACTGTGGAGATGTAAAACGCTCTTTTTCCAATACGGGGCCCAGTTGGATTGTAGGAACTGCTTGTGTGTGTGTGTGTGTGTGTGTGTGTGTGTCTGTGTGTGTGTGCGTGTCTACAAGGTTAAACATGCATCACAAGCTGTGCTAACACCGCAGTGGGCAGAAAGCAGACTGTCATGTCTCAACTGCAGCTGAGCCGAGGCCTCGACATGAAGGGTCGACATAAGTCTTGTCGCAGCGGTGCCATATTACTGACCCGTAGTCTGAGGTTCCATTTCACATTACAAACACTGATAAAGCCAGAACAATGTGTTTATTTTGTCTCCTTTATTCCAGTAATTTCACTTTAATCGTCTGACATTTGGAGAGGTAATTATGGAATGGAACTGTTGCTGGCCTCTCTCTTCCTGTTGTGCCTTTTAGACAAACAATACTGCAGCAAAGACTGAGAGATTAGCCTCTGCTGAGCTTTAAATATCAGGTGTAAATGTGTACTTTTTGGTCTAGTAAATCAGTGTTACTGCACCAATAATAATAATAATTTCTTCCTGCACACTTCCCTGTGTCACTCCCGTATATAATGTCAGCTGTCTTTTGTAAACACCACTGCAAACACAGACAGAGGCCGCATTTATGCAGAATACGTACAGTTTTCTGTCTACTACCTTCCAAAATACCCAACATATATGAACATTAGTACACACATATGCAACAAACTCATGAAAGCTCAGTCCTCCAGGTCCATTATTCCATCTAATTCTTTCTATCCAGACAGGTTGAGCTATCTTCCTGCAGTCTTTGTCATTAGGTGTTTTCGCATCTAGATCTCCCTCATTAATAGCCTTCATTAATGTTTAATAGCTGGATTACTCCGGCACTCTGGCTTTGGCTTGATTTCAGCTCAGCTTTGGCTCAAACTGACACTGGATTACTGTTTGTTTGCTTGTGTGTGTGTGTGTGTGTGTGTGTGTGTGTGTGTGTGTGTGTGTGTGTGTGTGTGTGTGTGTGTGTGTGTGTGTGTGTGTGTGTGTGTGTGTGTGTGTGTGTGTGTGTGTGTGTGTGTGTGTGTGTGTGTGTGTGTGTGTGTGTGTGTGTGTGTGTGTGTGTGTGGTGAACTTTGGTGTCCTTAAATGTCCTTAAAACTTGTTATTCCTGTGGAATATTTCAGCACTGCGTAAATGTACTGTAAGTAATGCAGAAGATGATCGTTTTAAGTGTTGGACTGTGCTGCTTTTAGCAGCATTATTCCTCTTGTTTTTGTGTTTAAGTGTAATTGAGGATAAATGCACTAAGAGAATAAAGACAAGGTGAGCAAAGAGCATCTGGCAATAGCATGCATTGAAGGTAACTTCAATAGCAACATGGGTGGAATCATAGTTTTCGAAAAAGACGGCAAATAATGAAAGTGGGACAACGAAAAAAACAAGAATGAAAGTAAAGAGAAAGCCGCAGACAGACAGCGGATGGGAGCTGGCAGTGTGTATTATCTGGGGTCCTGCTGGATATCATTCAGTTTGGAGACATAAGGCTGAGTTGGCATTGCTTTGGATGTTCTCAAACAGCACTGGCTGACGGTCCAGTGCTGCGTAAGAGCTCATCTTTTACGGTGAATCACCGGACAAGCTACTTGTAAAATGTATTCAGTTGCACGTAAAATTGAAACAAGACATCGGTGGTTTAATCAAGAAGTCAGCCCTTGTTTTGGGGATATTTGCTGACCATCAGCAGCTACTTTAACATCAGCTCTGGTGATGAATGACTCCAGAAGTGCTCTCAGTGAAGCTGTGGACTTCACAACTCTGAGTAAAACCAGATGAATCCTGAGTGAATTCAAGTGGGTGATGATAGCGAGCCAACGAAGAACCCAAATAATTGGAGCTTCATCAGGAGTGGCATTTTTCCTCATTTTGTTCGAGCCAAGCAGCCCCTCTCACCAGTTACTGAATAGAGAGCAACAGGTCCTCTAAAATAAATGACAAAATACACTGTTTGCCCCATAGATCGACACATAGAAGACATCTATCTGGAAAAAAGCATTTAGAAATTACTTTTGAAAATAAATATCTGTTTTATTATGTGACAGTTCTATGATAAGATAAGGTACAACTTAATTAGTCCTGAAGGTAAGTCTTGTGCCAGATAAAATAGATGATATAACATAAGAAATGCAGTGTCTAAAAGTCGAATGCTATAAGATATAAGTGCGAGACATTACTGAAATAAAATAAACAAGCCAAAACAAGGCTAGAATAGAACAGTAAAAAGTAATGCTGGCAGTTATACTGAGGTAAAAAGTGATATCACGCATGATAATGATATATTGCACCTGAAAAATGTGATGAAAATTTAAATAAAATATGTAACATTACACTAACACTGCTGCAAATGAAAGAGAATATTGCACATGTAATCAAAATGTTGCAAATGAAAATAAAATATTTCACATGATAATGAAAAAGTACACATTAAGAAAAATTACACCTGAGAATTACACATTTGAAATACTACACAGTTCATATTGCGCATGAAATGAAGTGATAGACATGATATAGAAACTGATATTGCACAAACTATTGAGAGGTAATCTTTCAAATAATATTGATGTTGTTTAGATCTGTGTGTCTGATGTTTTAATGGTCATTCCTGCAGACAAGGGAGGAGTTACATAGTTCTATGGTATACTAATAATAAAACTCCTGATGGAATGGCGAACAAAACAAATGCCAAAATGTCAAAGTACAAGAATATTAATGGGATTACTAACTACAATGTAATTACTCAATATAAAAATGGAATTCTTTACCCAACTTGCTACTAGAAAAGTAATCATTCAAATAATGGGTTACTAATGCATTGCTACCAGACACTTAAAGTCACATATAATGCTGCTTTTTGCATGTCTTTGTCAGCTCCATAACATAGTATATAAACCTAATGCATAACTCAAGCATCACAGAAACTGTCAAGATTAAAACAATTGTTTTCATAGTTACCTTTATTTTATATTGATCCTGTATTTATGTGTAGAACAAGTTCCTGTGTGAACACCAACTTGTCGTATGTTGTCACCAAACTAAAAGTTACGTGAGTTGAGTGGAGGAAGGTTCATGCCCAACACTAACAATGTACAGTATTTAGAAACAACCCAACTCCCCAATTATAGTCGGGCATCTGGCACCTGGTGCTTCCTCCATGTGACTGGGTCAGACGAGCTGATTGGACACGAGGGATGTAGGGTTACCAAGGCACAGGCACGGGGACAGACAGACAGATGGACAGAAGGATAAATGGATGTGGACAGATGTATTGAGACCTCTGTGAAACCTCCAAGGGTAAAAACAGGTGATGCTGAGACCGGCTCTGTTTTGTAGACTAGCCAGCCGGGTCTTTAGTTCACTGGGTGGGTGGCGGGTTTGGCTTCCTACATGTGGTGTAAACTTCATTATTTATGAGGCTGCACTGGAACAAACAAAAGCTTCTTTGTTGCTATTTTAAAGTGGTTATCTTTTCTTAAACTGTACATGTGAGAATCTGCAATCTACAGATGTTTTAACATCCATAATACTAGACTTAGTTTGCAAACATGGTGGGTCACTCCAGTAAAAAATGGCCTTGGGGAACTTGATTCAACATATTTTGCCACAGTTCTGCTCTGAGCAATGTTTGTTTTTCTGTTAATCGTCCATCCACCAAAGGTTCTCAGTATTTATCCATGCCCAGCCTCCATTACCTGCTCCCAGTTTGGTCATTTAACTCACCGCTTTCGACTCCCATCACTCCCTCTGTAGTATGTATACCCTCGGTTCACCTTATTTACTTGAATGTCACTTTCAACTTGGTTTTAATGCTGTTTTTCTTCAGCTATTGCCTTGTTCTTTTGTATCCAGCCTGGAAGTTCTTTCGTTCATCACAAAAGCTGCTGTTTTTCAGTGCAAACATGGCACTGAAATGACAGCATGGCTAAACCCTACATGTGAATTTGCTAGAGTTAGTTCTCCTGGGGCTGGGAACACTTACGTCTTCTTACTTTTGGACGAAACTTGTGATACTTTTGGTTCTTCTGCACTTGCTATGGTCACTGAAGTCATATCACTGATTTCCTTGCTTCCTTTAATATTCTTTTCTTTGTTGATAACCAGGAACTGGATACAGGCAGAATTTCAAAGGTTCCTGATTAAAGGATCCTTTGAAATTCAAAAGTTAGGTCTGTTGCACATCAACAAGTCTGTTTCTTTGTTAGCTTCCCAGCCACAGCATTAGGTTAGGCCTAGATGACTAATCAAGACATGATGGATTGGCAGTGAAACAGTGGTGCTCTCTCTGCAGCCAAGAAGTCCTGGTGTTTTTCTATGCTCTATGAAGTATCTGGAGACATGAATGATTGTTTTCCTAAAAGTTCTGGACCCCTCTTTCCTTTAGCCACAGAATGTACATACTGAATATTTATTTGTCCCAGAGTAGAAAAAGCAGTAGCGTATGGTAGGTCCTAAGTTCTTGGACCCACAGGAGGACATTTGCCTTTGTCTTCAGATGATAAGCTCTGCAGACAATGAAACTTTAGACTTTACACTGACAGCTTCTTATGGCTAAGTGGACCATGTCTAGCAAATCTAAAAGCGATGGGCTGTTATGCCTGGATCAGAGTGTCAGACAAAGACAGCATAGGTAGATTTTTCAGTCTGGTTTCATTCGTCCTTTGGCACCATTACCATAGGGAAAAACAATTGCTCATAGCTTCTGGAGATGTCATGGAAATCTCATATAGAAAGAATCTGTTGTGGTACAGGTCCCTATACACAATATCATGAAGATCTGAGCTCCATCTTGGCTATTCTCCTATAGAATATATGAATCACACACTGTTGAATGATTATGTCACCAAAATAGACATCAAAGATGCTCATCCTGTTGTCTCTATGAGAGGTTCATTTGGCCACATTGTGATACTTCAAAGTACAGTAAGTAGACAAGGTGTTTCTGTTGCTATGCTATCTGACAATGTGTGGTTTTCGTGTAAATGATTGTCAAGTTGGGAATCCACATCAATTGAAACAAAATCTCGCCTCATTCATGCAGACTTGCATTTGGTGTCCTGCCTGAACTTCATGGACATGTCTATATTTTTGTCAGCCAAACTCCTTGTTTTGACATAAAATGCAAGCTACTATCCTTGGCAGGCTTATCCAGCGCTGGCAGGAACACTGTATATTGTAGTAACCCTTCAGAAATAATCACAATATCCATGTTAAAAAAAAAAAAAAAAAGCATTTTCTCAGGAAATATTCAGAGTATTAAAAGACATTCTAATGCTGTATATTCAAACAGCCCCCAGTTTTCAAGCTGGCCCAGTTGTGTAGTTTTTTTTTTTTGTCATGTATAGACTTTGTGTGCGTGTTAACATGTTTTATTGGCAGATCATCAGTCATCTTTATGTCAGGTAGAATTTGGCGGGCTACCTTGCAGTCTGTTTATCAGATTACACCAGAGACCCATGTCATCTTCAAAACCAGAGTGACTGCATAGACTCGCCTTTTTGAAAGTCCTTTCAGCAATATGTAGCTCTTATATGCTTTGTCACTAAACTCACTGGAATCTCATTCAGCACTACATGGACATTTTGTCTATACTGCAAAGTAGCAATGCAGTCTTTGTATCAGATTACAGCAAAGGCCTGGATGCCTTTATAGACGATGCCTCTGCAGTGGATGTTGAGTACACGCACCAACACAACACAGGCTAACTATGAAAATTAAATTCTTGCATCAACCTAATGGAGTTTAACTACGCCTTTATGGTTGTCAGTGTGAGATCTCGCTAAAGCCGCACTCAGCAGTAAGTGTGATTATTTTAATTCCTTGTCATCCCATCTATACGCTGTACCTCCCTGACAAGTCTCGCTATCAGCGCTGCAGGTTATGTGTCAAATTACAGCATAATCCTGAGTGACTTTATCCATTTATCTTTAAAGCCACACTCAGCAGATGCAGTGTTTTTACTATCCGCACTGTCATTCAGCGTGAATAAGGCCACACACGCAGCAATCCCTGTGGTCAGCTGTGGCATTCAGCGTTTGGTCCAAGGTGGTGAGGGTTGCTGAAATGTTGATATATCAGATTGCACCAGGGCCCTGTGCCATTTCTAGAGGTGCAGCAGTAAGTTCATCATGCTGTCCTGTATTGATTGTCCTGTTGTGTGCAATTTGAATGGTATGTGTGATGTGCAAGTTGTATTGTTTTTTTAAAAATCCATTTTAACCAGGTCCAATTTGTAATATGTCACATCACTTGTGGGACTCTAGTGTTTGATTCTTTACAAATGAATAAATCTTTCTTAAAATAGTAGGAAGATTCAGTTTTTTTAATGAAGTGTTAATTGTTGTAGGAAGCTAAGACCCTTCTTTTAAAGAAACAGTCTGACCTCTTGGTACATATACCCTTTAGCTTTCTTGCAGCAACTCGGAGTAAAATCAATACTGCTCTCATAACTGTGCATTAACTATAGAGCTGGAGCTCAGAGGCTGTCAGCAAAGCGTAGCATAAACACTGCATACAGGGTTTTTATCTGTCATGTTGTCCAAAACTTGTATATACAACAAGTAGTTACAGCATGTAGCTCCAGAACAGTTAAAAGATGTTTTGGGGTTTTTTTTGTTTTTTTTTAATTTTTAGATGATATTTTCTGCTTACATTTGAGTGCACACACATTGACAGAAAAGTAGGCAAGAACCACTCTGGTCCAATTTATGGCCAAAACGGTTTTTTAGGATCTCTGAATGCTGAAAGAATCATCAAATATAACCTTGTGTTGTCTTGCCATTAGATCTTAGAGGTAAGTAACACACAAACAAGGCAAGTACATTTAACCAAACTAAAAAATACAACTAAATGACTTAATAACACCAGAAAGACTTAAGAAAGTCAGTAATCATGTAATTTGTTTAAACTCATGATTCCATTTTTATTCCAAACCACTCCTGCTGTGAATCACTCAGTGAACTAAAAATATTTTATACACACAATAAAACTCAGAATTTTAAAAAGTGTGCTCTGCAACTCTGGAGAAATTAATCAGCGCTCTTACAGTAATTCTCGAGGCATGAAAGCCTGTTTTGTTCTTGTAAATTACAGCTGATGCAGCCATTGCGTGTAGAAAAGTAATAATGGAGCATCTCTCACAAATGCACACACATGAAGAAAACACATACGCTAATCTAGTGTGAAGTGATGGAGAAAAAACAGCAAGCAACTACATATTTGAATCCCTCCGCTGTGTCAACTGTAAATAAACTAAACCTATTCAGTATTTCTGTAAGTTATGTAGTTGGTGAGCTCAAATTTACACACTACAGTACATGGATGTTCCTGCTATTAACACATAATTAACATAAATAGGCTGTTAGTGCCTAGAAGTACCTGCTTGCTTTGTGTTGCACGAATGCACACACACTTTGCAGCCTACCAGGGTTTTCTGTCCATAATATATGGCTGCTCTGTGGACAAGCTGAGCTTCACCCTTTGTTTATGGGAGAAATAAAGTGCAGTTACCACTGTGTGTGTGTGTGTGTGTGTGTGTGTGTGTGTGTGTGTGTGTGTGTGTGTGTGTGTGTGTGTGTGTGTGTGTGTGTGTGTGTGTGTGTGTGTGTGTGTGTGTGTGTGTGTGTGTGTGTGTGTGTGTGTGTGTGTGTGTGTGTGTGTGTGTGTAAACTGCTAATATAGCATTCAAAGAACACCTAATGACCCACAACCAAACATATCACCCTTTCTTCACTCCATTCTTACATCTCTCTCTTTTTAGTCTTTGTTTTTACACTCGTCTTTCCCATTGCTTTTTATATTTTTCTGTCTTCCTGCCACTCTCCTGCTGTTCCTGTGTGTTTTTTCGATTGATGTTTGAATTTCTTCTGAATTTCTGAATTCTTTAAAAAAAAAAAAAAAAACATATCCAGCCAACACGAGAAAAAAAACCCAAACACATACCATCACATTTCTTCATTAGAAACGAAGCTAATGGTTTTAATTAATCTTCAATTAAAATACATTTGAAAGTCAAACAAATGAAAGCACCGGAGCAGTGAGAAGATAAAAAGATGCAAATGAAAATGCAATCAAAACAAATATTTTGAATAGCTGTTTGTTGTTTGTGTCAGGGACGTGAAGGTTATAAACCTGCACGATATTTCACGCTGAATCGGAAAATCTGGACCAAATTATTGTAATTATTATAAACAAGATGGTGCAGCATGTGGAGTGTAATGCTGCTGTTAGAGAAATGGCAGTTTGGCATTGTAACCTTTAAATCAGCGAACTAATCAATATTTTATGTTTTATATTTTGTGTTTCACTGCACTTAATTTTCATCATCAGCCTCATATAGAATTGTCACACAGCTGGTTTTAGCACACACACCCTAATAAAACCGTTTACCTGTACAGCATTAAAGTTAGCAACCACATTGCACCAACTAACATGGTCTCCATATCAAATTTATGAGGTTCTATGTCACTGAGTTTCCAACTTTTCTTCGAATGTGACTAAGAAAATCCTTTACGTGCATCATGATATTGATCAGTTCTTGATAAAAGACATGAATACCAACGACTTCGATGCATGTATGAGTCATTTTACAAGAAGATAAAAGAATATGTTCCACTGTTTTACAACTTGATATAATAATGCCAAATTTCATCGGTGTTTCTCCCTGTTCTGAGCATTTTATCAAATTTAATTTCTCTTCCATTTTGTGTTGCCCTTAAGGCATAATTATAAATGTACTTTTGTTTGGAAAAAGCCTTTATTTTGAAGTTGTTGACGGTTCTCACTTCCTGTCTGCTATTTTGATGTTTAGCTTTACAAATGTATGTGCCACACAGGCAATGTTGTAAGTAATTGACTTCATTTTTGGACTTACTCTTTAAGTTAAAAGCATTTATTTACATGCATTTATGTTGTTTTAGTCTGTTTTTGTTGAAGTTTTCACTCTGTTTGTAATGTATATCAAGAGCCACAGTGAAAAAGTCAAGTTTGCTACTACTCACGATTCATTTTGCAAGCACGAGTTTAACTAGTTGGATCGCTGCAGCTTTTACGGTTTTCTTTGCCATCAGAAGAGTCTGACTGGCGCTTTGGAGCCAAAATGAAGGGCTAAAAGTTAGCGAATGTAGCACAATCCAAGGTGGCGTACAAGTGGAAAATGTAAACAAAGCCGTCTTATAGCACCACATGACTACGTAGTCGTCCGCTCCGCTTGTCGACTACTTCCATGTAACCAGTCCCGCCTTAACAACAAAGCGCCATAGGTTGAGGACGTCGTAAACCGAGGACCCCTTGTAGAGAAACATTTACTGTTTACTTGTTGGTCACGATGCAATTTACCTATATACAAGGATATAGGTAGGGAGTTTTGGCTGGTACAGTGCAACCATGCGTGTTCAAACCTGAATGTGTGTGACTTCATAAAGCCTTTTGTTTATGAGGCTCCTGGCGGCAGGCCTCAGAGGAGGTTTCGTCTTGATTATAGGTGGCTCATACTAGTCTACCAGTGGCTGCACAACTCAGCCTCTTATACACACCAGAGCCGAGGGCGAGCGAGGAGACGAGCAGAATAAGAGAGAGAAGGAGGGAAGAAAACATCAGGGCTTACCTGTACCCCCGGTCCAATATCAAAACACAGCGTCAGTAAGGATCTCATCATGGGCCCAGTAAATCCAACTTAATTGACTACAAATCTGGGTGCAGCACTCCTCAGACTTGCACCAGTTTACCTCCCTCCCATCTGGACTAAGTTATCTTTCTTTCCCTTTCTCTCTTGATGAAGTGTTTCTCAGGACTTTTTTCTTGCTCCTACCTTCTTTTAATTTCATATCCATATCCTATATTTACTGCAGGATTGATCTTCAATTGTTCTTACTTGTGTTGATTGTGCTGTTTTTGTGAAACTGTTTACCTCCACACCTGCTCCCTTGATACTTAAAATGAGAGAATCAAAGTTGTGTTCTGCTCTCCCTCTCTCTGCTTCATTGTTTCCTCATCTATCCATCTATCTATCTGTCAGTCAATCTGTTTGTTTTTATCCATCTATTCTATCTATATGTCATTTTTTCCATCCATGTATTCATTGCTTTAGTAAAATAAGAATCGGTAAATACTGACCTGTTCACATGTTAAGCCTTTATGTGTGTGCGCATGCTTTTGTGCTCACGTTGTGCGTGCACACATGAATTTCAATGTGTGTGTGTGTTTGTGTGAAATCACACACTGGTCTCTGTGTAAATGAGTACCGGTTGTGTTTTGATGGAGAGAGCAGTTCATTAATATTCATGAAGAGAGGAAAACATCAACCGAACACTTGACTCTGCCCTCACAGGAGAGACTGGCATCAAAAATGTGTGTGTATGTGTGGTTGTGTGTGCGCTTGTGTGTGTGCTACAGACAAAGGAAGACAGAGAAGTGGTCTGCTTGTCTGCATAAAGCTGCTACAAGTTGTCAGTTTCTTGTTGAGATACTGCTGGTTATGTACCAAATACCTCCCCAACATGAAGTTAACTGCGACAGGAGCCAGTCATATAAATCCTTATTTTTAGTTTTAATCTAAAATTGCTTGCCTAAAAATTAAACTTTGTGGCTTTAATATTTACCTACCAGGTACCGATTTAAAAAATAAATAAATAAATAAATTAGCCTTCCATCTGTCCAACATGCTTGTCTTGAGCTGCATTTACAACAGCTGATGAAATTTCCCTAACAGTTGAGAGTCCTCAACAATGAATCATTGTTCTAGTTTGCAGGCTTGTAACTGTTGCTGTTTTAGTTCATTATTATAATGTTTTCAGCTGCAGTAGCCAGCAGTTTTCAATTAAAAAACAGCTCTAAAACCCCACTAAACTGTATCTGGTAAAAACGAATTCTGAAACTACCTTGTGAACCCAGTGGAGCATTTGGCATTTGTTGAGTCGGTGGAGACTAAAGAGACCCCAAAGAACACTGTTGAACTTTTGTGTTGAGGTGAAAAACACAACTCATGAAAACCTCAGTAGCTGTTAGATGGGTTAACAGGCAACTGTTTTCCAATAAGTTCACAATCAGCACATCACGAGACTTAAGCAAAGATACTAACAAGCAATCAGATGCAGCCCAAAAAAAAAAATTGCATGTTGGAAGAAATATTTTTTTGTAATTTAATTCAGAAAAGTAAACTTTAGTATGTTATATATTCATCATGCTTAAAGTGAATTAATTCAAGACTGTTTCATGTCTTAATATCTTGTCCTGTCTATCTGTCTGTCAAATGTTTCTCCACTTGCTTAACAGGAGTAGTGAGATAAATTTGTGTGTTGTGTATATATATATATATATATATATATATATATATATATATATATATATATATATATATATATATATATATATATATATATATGTATATCATACACTCAATTGTTGATTGGGGTTCCTTTGCTATGAATTTTTACATCAGTGCAGCGTAGCATGAACACGCTCAGTCTGTGTCACTACTAAGGTGTTATTGAAGACCAGATAGCTACTTTACCTGATCTGTATGTCTGAGTTGGGTGTTTCTCATCTTCCTCTGATGATACTCCATTTGGGGATTCAGTTCAGGTGAGTCAGTTGGCCAATCAAGCACAGTAATACCATGGTCAGTGAACCATTTGGTAGTAGTTTTGGCTCTTTGGGAAGGTGTTAAGTCCTGCTGGAATAAGAAATCTGCATCTCCATAAAGCTAGTAGATGGAAGCATGAAGTCCTCTAAAATTTCCTACTAGATGCAGCGTTGACTTTGAAATTGATTAAAAAAAACAAAAGAAACACACAAAAAAAAAACAGTGGACCACTGAACACTGACACTGAACTTCAAACACCTTGGATTCTGTGCTTCTTCACATGTCCTCTAGTCACTAGGATCTTGATTTTTGAAAAGAATTTCCATCTAAAAAGAGGACTTTGGACCACTGAGCAACAGTCCATTTCTTTTTCTGATCTTTTGACTTGGTCTCTGGTCAGGATGACGGTGGTTCTTGATACAGTGAAACCAGCCTCAGTCCACTGTTTGTGAAGCTCTACCACGTTCTTGAATTGATTTTTCTTGACAATCTTCTCCCCTTTAAGTCAACTTTCGATTAATATGCTTCGACACAGCACTTTGCCAACAGCCAAACTTTTCAGCAATGACCATCTGTAGCTCCTTGTGGAGGGTGTCGATAATCAACTTTCAAGTCAGCCGTCTTCCCCATGATTGTGGTTGTATTTTTCTTAACTAGACCAAGAGATACACAACATTTATACTGCTTGAATAGTGATTTACTGAGACTTAAAAATTACATCGAAGGTATTACCTTAAAATATTATGTCTGTACCATGTTCACACCTTGTTTCTGCTGCCGCCAGAAGGCCAAAATTGAAGTTGTTGCAAACATCAGTATTGCTTTTAAAGACTTTAACACATTAGCATCAAGTAAGGGTGATTTGATAAGATCTGAGTGATAGCAGTTTGGCAAAAAGTTTACCATTAAATGTCGCTAAAAATTAGGCTCCTTTTTTCCATATATTATGCAAAAGTGTCATTGGACAAGTATTTTCAGCAAGTTTAACAAAACATTGTATGTCAGACTCCAACACTCAAAACACGAAGCTGATGGAGAAAATATGTATACGCTGCCTTTAATTTTTAATTTTAGTAACTCTTTAGGGATTTGATAAGTGTCCCCTGAGTATGCATAATCAGTATTTCCAGGGCTGGATTGCTGTGTCCACTACTTTTGCACTGTTTGCTGTGTAAACTTTGCAGACTCTCAGGAAAGCCATCAGTGGTTTAAACTTTTAAGGTGCTATTTTCCTGAACCCAGCAGCACAGTACTCGGAGCTGACTTGGACCCAGGGTGAGATCAGAAAGAATACATTATTATACATTGCAGTGGGGAGTGTTAGAGGTTGTGACAATTGATGCAAATCATATTTATGTCTTTCATTCCTTTTAAACACAGGACTCTTCAAGTTGAGATGCACTGAGAGTTTGGGAATCCTAGAGAGAAATATATTTCAATTTCACGGTTACACAGCACAGAAATGCAGCAGCTTCAAAATGCTGCTAACTCAGTATATGTTCACTTCACTTTTGGACTTATTTTGGACATGTTGAATGTTCCACAGCGCAACACATCATGTTTTCTGCCTGTAAGGGTGTGATGATCACAATTATCCTTAATGATCAGCAGCTAATCACCCCCATATGTGTACAATTTAAGTATAATTAAAAGTCCAGGATTTCTTATTGTTACGCTACTTCTGAGATTACTTTTATTGTTTTACATTTCATTCAGTCTGTATTTAAATGGCACACAAATAGCTGCCTGCATGGTTAATCATTACCATATACTCTAACATTAAACAGATCATGGTAATGAGTTATGCATAAATCATAAATTAAAAATAAATTAACCTCTATTTTTTGTTTCACAATCAAATCTAACCCCAACAATTTCTGTCACATTATGTTGATCACAGTGACATTGTATTATAAGTGAAACGTGAAGCTCACAAAGTCTTATTTTGACAACAGCAGCTCAAAAACCGATGTAAAGATTTAGCCAAAATCAGATGGTGCAGGTTTGTATTTAACTTTTGCAATCATGATAGAAATAAATAGCTGTTGACAAAACTGTGCCCGCTCGTCGGCCGAATATTTGGTTATTCATCATTAATTGGGACCGAATATCCGGAGGCCAGAAATTGCTATTCGGACCAGCCCTAGTAGGGCTGGTATTATTGTAGAAACTATAGAAAACTCAGTTTGGGTGCCCGAATTAACTCAACGGGTTAAGTGGGCAACCCACGTACAGGGGCTGGTCCCCGACGCAGCGGCACGGGTTCGATTCCCGCCTGTAGCCCTTTGCTGCATGTCTTCCCCACACTCTTCTCCCTACTTTCCTGTCTGCCTCTTCACTGTCTCTTATATAATTTAAAAAAAAAAAAAAAAAAATTCAGTTTGGATTTTTTGTGGGTTGGGCCACTATGCTTCTAGCTCCTTCAAATCATGTACAGTCCTGTGGAAAAGTATTTGCCACCTTCCTGACTTCATCTATTTTTGCATATTTCTCACACTTTAATGTTCCAGATCATCACACTAATTTTAATGTCAGAGAAAACCCACAAAATTTCTTTAGAATATGACACAATGCCACACAGGTTCTATTTAGTGATGTTTATATCCAACAAGCCTGGCAGTAATCAAATGTGAGTATGAGTGGATTGGTAGCTAACTGGGCAGTTACTTTATCACATAGGGCAAGATGGGGCTGGACATTAGTATTTAAATTTGTTTGGTGGCTTGAAACATTGAAGTGTGACAAATATGCAAAAATAAGAGATTTCACAGCGCTGTATACGGCGTCATTGATCCAAGGTATTTCAGTTTCATTTCTACTTTTTCTTACTGTGGCATAACTTCATTTTCACCATAATGCATTTCAAGGATAAAGCATGAAATGCTGCTTTCGTTCAGCACAAAGTTGAAAAGGAAGGCAATGACGCACACAATTGGTATAATCTAAAAGTCAGAAAATGTCAGTTTTCTGGTGTAGCACTGCATAACCAAAACAACACAGCCTGGTTCAAGGAGCCCAGTCTGAACCCCAATTCACCACATACTGCTGCTCTGTCAGGACCCCTTGGTGTCATATTTGAATGCACTGTGTTTACACTTGAGAATCATTTTTCAATCTGGAGTGCAGTTTGATAGAGTGACTGTAAGAATCCATAAAAATGTCCATGAACTTCAGAAATCATACCAAGACCTTATATCCAAATGATCTCAGCTGATATTGTCACTCCATTTCAGGCAGTGAAGGTTTTTGGTAACATCTGGGTAATCTTGTCAAAATTTGTATTTTAACCCAAACTATGATTGTTCCCTAAACTTACCCAAGTCATTTGTGTGCCTGAATTTAACCAAACAGTGAGTGAAACCAAAATTTAAGTCAAAAAAAGTAAATGGAAAAAATAATATTGACACGGGACAGGCTTGGGGTTAGTACTTTCACTTCGCAGCTAGAAGATCTCCGACTTCATCATCCTGGTCTGAACCTGGGATCTTTCTGCATGGAGTTTGAATGTTGTTCTTACGCATGCATGGATTTTCTCCGGGTACTCCGGCTGAGGATTAATGAGGATTAAGTGACGGATGGATGGATGGATGGATGGATGGATGGATGGATGGATGGATGGATGGATGGATTGATGAAAGACACGGGACACTAACCTCCCCTCCAACCTCCTTATGCTGCTCTTTTAAAATTCATACTTATCTATGGCACCATTGTCAATCGACACCTTGTATGCATCTCTGAGACACCAGTGGCTTTTACAAAACAGCAGTTTTTGAACCTCTGTGATGAAAAAATGGTTCAGCTGACCAGCATTTCAAACCAATCTATGATGATAAATGTTACTAACACAGACATCCTTTGCAAAGTCGCAGTTTTGTCAGGAGCATGAACAGTGAAAAATATTCCAGCTGCTTTAAAGAAAAAAACATTTGGTTGTTGAAGGTTTTTGCATCTCCAAATTATGCTTAATGATGCTCGTCCAGCTCAGACAGTCTTCTTATGGCTTTGTGTAGACGGCCAGGCTGTATTTTTGTGTTTCCTCCTTTTCTTTTCCCACTTTCACACTCTTTTAACTTGATTTCTCTTCTTCTCAGCTGTCGCCTTCTCTTCCATCAGCTGTGCACATATGTGCGTGTGTGTGTGTGTTTGTGAGTGTGTGTAGGACATATAGAGGAGAGCTGGTGCCCACCTGCACAGTGTGAACTGTCCACAGGGAAGGACGGAAGATCAGCAGTGCACAGCTGTCCACTCACAACCACACAAACGAAAGACGAAAGGAAGACAGATAAAGTGTGAAGACAGAAATGGATTACAGAAGAGAAAAGCACATTTATGCATACTGGACAAACTCAGGAGGTGTTTCTGTGTGTGTGTTGTTGTATTACTCAAGTTGTGGGGACATAAATGTGTTTATTCAGTCACATTTTAGGACTAAAAGAGCAGTTCTCTTTATCCAAATTGTTAATATTGGGGTAAAGATGTGGTTTAAGGTTACGATGAAGTTGTAGTTCTGGTTCTGGTTCATCTAAGTCAATGTATTGTCCTCTGAAGTGATACAAACGTGACTGTGTTTGTGTGGATCTGTGAGTCGGTGTGCATTCATTAGTCATGCAGGTAGTATGGGGCAGCTGTCAGTGAGTTCTGACACCCCACTGTCAAAGATCAGTGATGGAAAAGCCGACACACATCGTCACACACTCACACTTTCTCAGACGTCACTGGATGCTGCAGTACAAGCATGTTGAGAGATCAGGTGGCTGCTATATTTCACTCTCCGGGTTGAGATGAAAAGATATGGAAAAATCATCGCAAAGAAAAGGACACTTCCATCCAAAACGTGTCGCAATGTCTGAGTGATCAGACACACTGAGGTGCTGAATAACTGACCGGGTTTGTCACAACAAAATATCTGATCTGTGTCATTGTTGGGGTGATTCTTCTTCAGAAAATCAGGTTTTTACCTTGTTAGCATATCCATATAAGGGATGCATTTAATATTGCGTTTTTTATTGACCAAATATTGATAAAGTAAATAGTCTACTTCAGATCTGATGCAGCCTCCTCTCTCTGTCTGTCGTCACTCTGTGGTCTCAGAAATGTCTCTCAAACAGCAAAAACTGAACAAGAAATACAAACCGTTGCCACAAAGCTGGAAATTAGCTTCTGTCACATTGGCTAAGGTTAGGGTGAAGTAACGCTGCTAACGACTAGCAGCTAAATTAGAAGGCAGCCACAGATTAACCTGAAACAGAGTCTGGCAAACAATAATTAACAGTGTTTTAAGATCTGGGCCTTAATGGACAAAAATAGATAAGACAGCAGACGTAACTGCAAGTGACAAACTGGTCAATCTCAGTGGATCCCATATAAACAGAGGCGAACGTCCTAATTTAATCACTTCGATTTCTATTTTACATGTTCATTTATAGTCACCTTTATTAATAAAGAAGACTGATTATGAATGACAGGTTCTCTGCTGTCACATGCTGCTAAGATATTACATTTAATGTATAAATATCGGCAATATGTCTTTCCTGACCACCAATTATCAGTATCGGTATCAACCCTTAAAAAATACAAACAAACCAAAAAACAACCATACCCTCGTCCATACGGTGTTGTCTGATTAGAACTTTTAGAGTTTCATATTAAATAAACCGGGCTGCACAGTGGTGTAGTGGTTAGCACTTTCGCCTTGCAGCAAGAAGATCCCTGGTTCGCGTCCCGGCTTTCCCGGGATCTTTCTGCATGGAGTTTGCATGTTCTCCCTGTGCATGCGTGGGTTTTCTCCGGGTACTCCGGCTTCCTCCCACAGTCCAAAAATATGCTGAGGTTAATTGATTATTCTAAATTGCCCGTAGGTGTGAATGTGAGAGTGCTTGTTTGTCTTTGTATGTAGCCCTGCGACAGACTGGTGACCTGTCCAGGGTGTCCCCTGCCTTCACCTGAGTCAGCTGGGATAGGCTCCAGCCCCCCCCATGACCCTAGTGAGGATTAAGCGGTGTATAGATAATGGATGGATATTAAATAAACCGAAGAAATCAATTTTGTCAACTTACATGACTTTCTGTATAATTCTTCTTCTTCAGAACTGGTTTCTAGTCATACCATGTATGGCAGAATTAATCCAATATTACAACTTAGCATTGTGCAACATGGAGTAGAGAACTCATAGATCCACACATTTTAAAGGACCAATAAAGCCATTTTAAAGAGTGAACAGATTATTTTCATGTAAAAAAAAAAAAAAAAAAAAACTCTAAATGTGTAACTTTGATATCCAGAAATTAGCTTTTAGGAGATTAATCAATGACTAGAGTGGGATTTTAATAACAGTATTACTAAAAGTTATAACTTCTTGAACCTTCTTTAGAGTTAGTTGAGAAGGTTTGTACAATTTGTCCGAATAAAATATCTGAAATGTATCATTGTTTTCTGAGACTGTCTTTATGAAAATCATGCATTTACCTTGTTAATATGTCCATATGATGTTTGTACTCAAAAACACAGATTCAAATTTCCAGGGTATCACACATGACAAATGTAAGGAACCAAACTTGTCAACTTACAGGACTTTCTGTATTATTACTCCTCGTCAGAACTGGTTTCTGGTTCAAACAAGCATTGTTGAATTACCCCAATATTACAACTTGCCATTGCGTAGCATAGTTTGCTTTTACAGTGTTTGAACAGACCACATTTTATACAAAATGGTTCAGAGGTGCATCTAAGCCTATGCGTAGTGAACTTTTAAATATGTCATTTTAACACCGAGAGATGAGTTTTTTAAGTGATTAATCAATGAAAGCAGTGGTACTTCAAGATTCTGCTCCATGTTGTTGACGATATTGTGAATTTTTCATTCTACAACATCTCAGATGTGTTCTATGGGATTAATGTTTGGTGACTGGACAACTTTTTTCCTTTATAACATGGTGTGTTACCATGCTGGAAGTAGCCGTCAGAAGATGTGGCATTCAAATCATGATTGATTCCAAAGCGAGCAAAAAAACAGTCCCTGCGCCGTTGTACCGCAAGGCAGTTTGGGTTTGCAGATTCATGCTCTTGATGCCAAATTCTATCTCAGCAGGAATCAAAATTCATGAGACTGGGCTTCATTTTTCTAGTCTGCATTGTGTTTTGGTGAGACTGGACTAATTTAGCAAGCTGGTTGATCCAAATATTTCAGAGTACTCGTCTTTAGCTGTTTCTGTCTTTTCAGGCCGTCGTAGTTTGACTCTGTGATGTTTAGATCAGCAGTGAACATCTGTTGCAAAATCATGTTTAGGAAAAGAGCATGGTTGGGGTTAAATTACAGCAGTACAATCACCTGTCATGCACTCTTTACTTTCATTTTGTTGCTGTACGCATTTTTTACACTACAAAAGTACCAATAGCATACCAAATCTATTTGGTTATGTCCAATTACAGATCATGGTTTGGGTTGCAATACCGTGGTGCAAATGCTAACCCCAAAGCTCCCATTATTGACGAGACATAAGAATAGCCCCTAAAAAAGCAAACAGTCATCTCACAATTTTACTTGAGTTTTTTTTTTTTTTTTTTTTTTTTTTTTAAGAAAAATACAGGGACTACTGTATTTATAACTCTGAACTGCGGTTCACTTTTTCGTGGTTTCACTGTATCGTGGATTTTTAAATTACATTTGGTACCGCGGAATTTTTCGCTATATCGCGGGATTTTGCGGTATATAGGTATTTATATATTTATTATTGTGGCGAGCTGCGTTTAAAAACGACGCTGGAGAAAGGATATCTGCTTTTTATACACTCTGCAACTAGCAGATACTTTCCCTTTCCCCCACACCAATCAGTACTACAGTAAATGTGGCAAGAAGTCATCAAACACACTACACTTCACACTCACGGTCCTGACAACATTAACAAAACACAAACACTAATAACACTGTAACACTAACATATACCACAATAATAACATTTAACCCCCCAACACCCCAAACTCCCATGGTGCATTGCAGCACAACAGTTCAGTCATAGTGACTGGCTCTGCGATCGCTACATTATTTTAATTATTTTTGCGGTAAAATAAGCATTTTCTGGCCTAAAAACAATACCAAAAACATAATAATAATAACAATGATAATAATAGTACTTAAAACATACTAAAGGAATATCTAATCAAAATAAAGTGCGTAGCATACAGCGCTGGGCTCTGATTGGTTCAGCGACTGTAGCATCAGTCTCCTTTGTCTCTCATGTGTAGCAGCATTCAGCACCTGGCCTTGTCCATTTCACATAGATGTCTGATCGCTGTGCATAGTGTTGCTCTGCGGTGTTGTGTGCTGTGTGGGGAGGGTTTATAAAGCCTTGAAATATATATAAATAATAAAATAAATATGGTCGCTACTTTGCATATTTTCATCTATCGCGGGGGGGGTCTGGAGCGTAACCCCTGCAATAGACGAGGGACCACTGTACAACGTTCTGTGGAGCAACACATAACTGTCATACATTTTTTGTTAGACTGGACTGACTTTGAAGGCCAGTTGTTTGAAGCATTTCTGAGAATTAAATTGCTTGTGTCTCTTCCTGTAATCATCGATTGAAGGATCCTCTATGATGTTGAGATCAATGCGCCGTTTCAGACATCTGTTGCACGACTTCTTGTTCTTCTCAGTAGTTCTTTTTGACTAGATATAATTAGGTGGTTCTTTATGCGTTCCTCAGGGTATTGTACAATGGATAATCTAAACATTTTAATTGCCTGAAACTTTCCTAGTGCTCTACATATTCTAACTTACCAACAGGAGGAGTTACAGGTTCCTATATCACCTATTTTACTGATGGATTTCTTATAGCTGTGAGCTGTGGGTCTGTTTGAGGAATTAACTACTATTGAAGGTTGTTATTTGCATGAGAACTTGATGAAGTACCAGCAATTTCTCAGTGATATTCATATGGATAGCTCAACAACAACAAAGTGTGAGTGGCTTTGTTATATAATTCCTTGCATTATTTGAAACCATGTGTGCCAACTATGACGTCAACTCAAGATAATTTGTTTGAGCTACAATACAATGTTTTCACAATCGCTTTATATTAAGACATGAGAAACAGGGCGAACTCGGTGGGTTCATCTGGCTTCAGTGTTCTTCCTGTTGCCAGATCACACATTTCTCTCCTCCTCCATCGTCGTCGTCTGTTCTTTTCAGTCCATCCCACCCTCTCTCTCTTTCAACATCTCCATCCTCCACTTTCCCATTGAATCTCACACCATCACTTCCATAATCCTTTCATTCTGTCCACCTCCCCTCGTCATTTTTTTTCCATACTGACCTGAAGCTGTCCCCCACTACTCTTGTGTTTTCCAGATTCTCACCTATACCTGGTTTTTCATGTGCATTTTTCCTTTCCTTTTAAGTGTTTTATTATTTTCTACATGTCCCTACTATTCTGTATACTCTTGTCCTTCATTTATTTTTAAATTTGAAATTTGCTGCAAGGCCAGGTTGCCTTTACAACAGTTTTTGCCATCCTGTACTCAGGAAAAAAAACACAAAGGGAGACGTAGTTCAAGGTTTACATTTGCACATGTAGTATATATTCACAGATCAGGCATAACATTCTGTCCACCTGCCTAATATTGTGTTGGTTCCCTTTATGTCGTCAAAATGTTCTGAACCATTGGGCCTGGACCAGAGGACCTCTCAGTCCCATAGGGTCTGGAACCAGGACGTTGGCAATGGATCTGTTGGGTACTCTGGGTTGTGCAGTGGGAACTCTGGGAATCAAACTTGTTCCACTGCAGCTTATTGACGCTCGATCAGAATGGGGTCTTGGAAATTTGGAGGTCAAATCAACATCTTGGGCAATTGTCATGTTCCCCAAGATGTTCCTGATTGTTTGATGTTTTTGTGATGTGGTGGGGTGCATTTTCCTGTGTGGTAGGCCAGTGACATTTATGATTGCCACTTGCAAGTCTGTCTCGTCAACACAGATGCCAAAATCCAAGGTTTTCCAGCAGAACACCCCATAGTACCAATATGATCAATGTTATTCACTTCACCTTTCAGTGGTCATGATGTTGTGGCTGATCAGTCTAAGTTCTCTGGTCGTCTCACAGAATGGTCTGGCTCCACCTCATTATTATTCTGCTATAGAGGATAAAAGACTCTGACTTATTTGTGTTTCTTTTAACTAGGGATGATCGGATCAGTACCAGTCAAGGTATTTTTTGGATTGGTGTCGGTGCAACCAGAAGCCCATTATAAATCTAAATATCAGTTTTTTATTTGCATTCTCATTGTCAATATTTCACTACTTTCTTTCCTTTCCTGTCACTCCTCATACCCTTATCTTTCTTTTTTTTAAAGTTGGATAATTTCCTGCAGTTTCAGATTTCCTTTACAACACTTTATGCAATCATGCATTCAGGCTTTTCAGGAAAACCAAAACAAAACTGTACTATAGGGGGGAAAAAAACACTGATTTCTTTAAACTATTCATGTCCCAATTAGGCCTGATCAAGGCAATTTTTAGCTTACCAGTATCGGCACAAAACTAAACCCAACTGTTTGTTTATGTCTGCTGTCACACAGAAGTTGTAAATTTCAATTTTCTCAGTTTTCTTTGCATTCTTACTTTAACTTTACCTTTCACAGGAATTTTCAAAACCTGTTGCTCAAAAACATGGGCTGGGAGGTGGAAAAGTTTAGGGTTTACACAAGAATATGTAATATTTAAGTCCTCAGGTAGTCTTGCAGACCTTTCTGCAGCACAGAATGGTCTAACTACACCTCATTATTATTCTGCTATAAGGGAAAAAACACTTTCCATCCTGGTCATTGCAATGTTTTTACTGATTGGTATTTTTGTTGTTTGGTATCAGCACGAACTTGAGCCTGATCCTTTGTTTACGTCATGTTGTTATCAATCAATAATTGATTCATTATAATATAAATTGCACACACATAACACGTGACACATTTGTTTTTTTTAGACTGGCTGTGAATCATTTAGATGTCATGTTCAGCCTAACACACCAAGCAAAAGTTGTTATCAAGAGGCTGCCATTTTGACCTCGAGTGTGCATGTGTAGATGATGTCAATGTAAAAAGAAACTTGTATGTAGAGAACAAATTGATCTCGGAAACATAAATGACATAATGTAACAGACTAGCAGTCTCTGCTCATAACAAAGTATTGTTGATGTCTTGCCTTGAAAAATACACATAATTTAACTTTCTTTTCTGAAATTTCATTTGGAGCAAAACATTTTTCTGTATCTTCCTTCATGTCATCAACAATGAACGGCACACAGGCTACTTGTTCTTTCCTTTGGAGAGTCTGGGTCTGCTGATTGCTTTCTATTTTTTGAATCCTCTTTTTGAGCATGATCGCCTGCTCGAGTTTCATCAACAAAAAAATGTTCCTGGAAGATTAGCTTCTCTCTTTCATTGTTTGTCATTTACAGTACAAGTGCTCTGCTTTTTGGTGACGCATCTTTCTTTGGGGAACATCTTGGAATTGGATGATATAATTAGTTTTCAGGAGTTAATCAGGAGTTGCTGTTTTTTTTCCAGGAGGTGGTAACGTATTATGAAACAACTGTAGCTTCAGTTTGAATTTAAATCCAAAAATAAGAGCTTAATGCAGGTTTATCTTTTGAGCAAATTAGAAATGGCTGGTTTGTACCTTGCTGATTCATTCTCCTTTTTATTGTTCTATTGTTGTGGATTGTTTTCTTTCTTTAATACTGTCCTGTCTAAATGGAGTAGATATGTAAAAGGTTTTTAAAGAGAGAAAGAAATCAGGCATCCTGATGTTGGACTGATCATAGCATCCCTGGTTAGATTCTAATTGGGGACCTTTGCTGCATCTCATAACCATCTCTCTTCTCTTATTCCATGCCTGGGTCAGTTGTACTCTGGCCAATGAACTGCTGAAATAAAAGCAAAAGCAAGCAAGAGAGGACAGTTTATGTAATCATTTCATTTAGGTCCATGTAAATACTCTTATGTGTGCTGCTGGATTGATTATGTTCATTAAGAAAATGCTGCTAAATCCAAATGTTTGGCTTGTTACTGGTTGGTTAATGAGTGTAGAGGGCTGTTCAAATCCACCATTTACCCCCTCATGCAGACTTTATCACACTTTACTCCAAAGATTAATTCATGTCAGCATGAATATGATCATGGAAAAGACAGAAATAGTACAGAACAGCAGAACAACCTGTGTGCAGCAGACACATTTTACAGGCTAAAGTCCCAGATGTGAATATGCTTTGTGCTCGTGGTTTTGGTTCGTTTAGTTAGAACCTGCAGAGTGATGAGTAGAGTCGGGGTTTTATTTGAATATAATATTAGAGGTGCTGCAGCAAAGCTCGAATCAAAGTAATGGGGAAGTATTACTGTGCATATTAACCACATGTCTCTGTTTAGATCTTAAATGTGCTGTTACCATCAGTGTTCTTATTAAAAAGATACTTTAATATCACGCTCATATGTATAGAAACAATTTGCACTTAAAGTCTTCTGCGTAGTATTAAAGCGAAGTCTCGTCTGGGGAAGTGGACTCACTGCAGTGCATGAGTTTGATCGGTCTTACAGTGAATAAATGTCTAAAAATATCTGATATTGAATCTCAAATTCTACAGAAATGCATTCTTTTGTGCAGGGAAGAGCTGCAGTAATAGGTTTTTGCAGATTCATAACATCAACAATGTTATATTAAAATCCTCTACCTGATTATAAAACTTTCTCCAAGTATATCTAGGCTGTAAATAGGTTTAATTCAGCAACAATATAAATGAAGAACGTTTTGGGCTTTTGTCTGCACCGTGCTGATCAATATTAGATGCTTTATCCTCTGTGCTAAATTATTTGATCTATTTCAAGGATCTGATATAATCTTATCACACACGTTCGGTTTGAAAGCAGATGATTCTTTGGAAATTGGAAACTCTTTTTTTTTTTTTCCAAAATGACTGGAAGCACAGTGTTTGCATCTGTCAGGAAACGTCTTATGTTAGCAGGGAGTCCAGCTCAGTTCAAGGTTGAAAGGTGGAAAGGGAAAGTTAATGTCAGCCCATTATACAGACGCCGCATCCTCCTCCTGCATTATTTTACACATATCTCGTCCTCTGAAGCATGTGGACACACTGACATGAATAAACACCAAGCAAGGACACCACAAAAAGCATTCACACACACACTCCAACGTAGCCTTCAACCCTGCTCACCACGCCTCCCTGTCAGGTCAAGCTTTAATGATGCTAAAGAGAGAGAGGAAGACAGAGGAAGTTAGTGTGAAATATCGCTTTCTGCAAATGAAGTTGAGGTCATCCATTTTTAGGCAGAGTCGTGGGGGGGTAGGGGGTGCGGAGGGGATGGAAATTCTGAATGCAGCATGTTTTTAAAGGAAGAAATCTGCATAATATGTGGCAGATGATTGGCAGGACGGGGTGTGGAGGGAAAGGAGAGCAGGGAGGCAAACAAGAAGGAAGTGAGAATGAGTGAGGCTGAGATTTTGTAAACATCTCAATATTTCATTGGTAGTAGTGGTTTCTAAACAGCAGAACTCAGAATGTTTAACCAGTGGCCTCGTAGACACACTAAGAGTCTTTATTCCTAAAGAGCAACTAGGAGGTTGGCCACCTCGGAGAGTTGGAAAATGACGCAGAAAGGGGATTTTTTTAGGAAATATCACTATATGTGCAATACATTAACATTTAGAGTTGTTCATGTTAAGTTTTTAAGAGGGCTGGGACTTTAGCGTGTTAATTTCAATTAATTAATTACACAAAAAATAACACAATTAGTCGCACCTTTCTCAGTTCACTAATTTCTGGCACACTAGTAAAACTGATGAACACTCCAGCCCAGTAGGTGGCAGTAATGCACCTAAAGTCTGTTTACAGGCTGCGAAGAAGATGCACAGCAAGTGATGTCAGCACACAAGAAAGTTTGGTGAGCAGTGATGGAAGGTGAATGAGCTTGCTGGGTGGAAAGTTTTCTTTTTAAAATACTTCTCGATGGCAGCTTGGATAAAAGTGTGGTTGTGTGCAAATTGTGCAACAAAGAGTTTTCTTACCACTGCAGCACTTCCAGCCGACGCTATCACTTCAATCAAAACATGTTGCTGTTAGCACCAGAGCTAACCTTAGCTACGACAGTCCTGGTACTGGAAAACGGGGTAGCCATCCCACAATAGACCACTTTTCAATACATTGAAAAAATTGAAATTAAAAAAAGGTCTTAAAATGTTGAAGATAATCGCTGTAATTGCACTTTGAGTTTGCAGTAATCTGTGAATATAGTAGACAGATGAAAAATGCACAGATAAATACAAATGTAACAAACATTTTTGTTGTTTCAGTTCACATATGTCTATTCATCGATTCAGTCTTCAACCAAAATGTATTTGAATTGAAAAACTTTGCTTATTGTGCTCAATATTGCTATTTGACCAAAATAAGCCTCTAATTGATTAAATTAATTATTTATCGCATCCCACCGCTAGTTTTTAACCCAACTTGAACAGGGAGGCTCGGTCTGGTTTAACTAGGGGTCAACCGATGGAGTGCAACCACATTATTTGTTGCACATGCAGCAGTAAAATCTCATTTTTGTGAGTGCAAAGCAGCTCCTACGTCAGGAAAACTGTTCACCAAATGTCCTGACAAGCTGGAGTCTGTGCAGGTAACATAGACACAATAATTCTCCCTGGACCAGTTGAAAACAGGAGCAGACTTTTATTATCTAATGCCTACCACTGTATCGATAAAGGCACCTTCTAATACAGTTTTGACTTTGCACGCTGCAGAAGAGTTCAGTAACTTCTGGAGCCGACATTATATAACAGACCCTGTTCTGAAAGCAACTCGTGCTCACAGCAGGTGGATGTGTTCATATATTTTGTTCCTTCATCACTTATTAGCCACCTGAGTGAAAACTGAGCACCATGCTGTGGAGAGAGGTAACCTCAAGTCACACTGCAACAATGAACTAAGACGTCAACAGGTTTCTCTAAGGCAGCTAAAAGCGAGCGTAGTTTACAGGTTTCAAATCTTCCAAACTGAGAGCAGTGGCATCAAAATTTTGTCCAGTGAACAACAAGGTTACTTTTTCAGTAAATGCTGTGAATATTTCTGAATAAAAAGCCCAAATGTGGTCACCTTGGCCTGCAATTCTTGCAACAGGTCCTTTGAAACAGCCTCTTCATTTCATTAAATCTTTGCTTTTTCAGTTTTGTGGCTGAAGCTTTGACTGTTTTTTCCTCTCAGTTTGTGCATATTTCAGAGATCTGGTGCCCTGACATCTCTGTGTATTTGTATTTTACTGTGGGAAGGACTCAGAAATGTGTAATTTTGATACACAGAGAGGAGTTTTTAGGTTTGTTATTTTAGATCTATAAGTTCTGGAACCACAACAGTCTGGAAAGTTGATATCTTGAACAGTCTTAGTTGTCTTCTTCAGCATAATTCTTAAATCAAAAATATGTTTTTCTTGACTTTAGGGGCATTCCTAGTTTGTAATTTCATGTCAATGCCAGCATCTGAAACTTTACAGATCTCCAACCCAAACAGTTCTAATGAGCCTCAGAACTCAATTCATCTTTGTAGGTATGGAAGGCCTAACAATAGTAATAGTAATAGTACATCATGCTTAATAAGTTCATCTGATTGTGTGTTTTGTATTTACCAAATCAGGTTAACATGGAACCACTGACAGCTGGATGTTTTTATTGAGAAATACCAGAATTTACCCCCATTTTCTAGGGTTTTTGTGCACTACAGCAACATTAAATTAGATGAAAACGCTAGATACATGTTGTATGTCGGGTTTATTTCATCCTAATTTAAATTAGAGTCCCTCTTTACCGGTGCAAAGTTATGAACAAATCCCATCCCAAGTTTTAGCAAAAACCCCCAGACAGACAATAGATCTCTCAATATGGAAAAGAAGCAGGACTTATTTTAGAAATTCAAATGCATATGAGAGTGATTGAATAACTCATATTGAAAGGAGGTTCACTCAATCAACATGCAGGTAGCCTCTGATGTGAACTACATGGTAACACAAGCATATATGCAAATTGAGGTCTTACACAGAAAGTTCCAAATCATATTTTGCATACATGTTGGACAACAGTTGCTATGGGATGGCAGCAGTCTTTTAAGGGGATGTTCATCCAGAATTACAGCTGCTAGGTGACAGTGGTTGTCTGCTGCAAATGTGGTTGATTATGTGTTACATTCTGAACACAATGGGATAAGTAATGATGTAAAAAGCCAATGATAATTGATCGTGCGGCTATGTTAAGCCTCCTAGCTAGGAACTGAGTGGCGGTGATGGTGGTGAATGGTGGTCAGATGACAGATACAAGGCTCCTGTTGACCTCAGCTAACCTTCTACATTTTCTCTGAGGGCGGCTCTCCTTCTCTGTATTACCCTTCTGAACATTACTGAAAGGCTAATGTCCATCGCCACTCTATTAACCTTCTCACTTAGTTCTTCTCTTCCCACAAGATTATTAGCCGATTCCTCACCGGGAACATCACCAGCAAAGAGCTTCTCAGGTTGACAAAAGATGTATTGAATATTTTCACTACATGTCCAGTGCTGTATTTCTTAAAAGGAATATAAATAAGAGCCACCTTCCCGCAATTCAACAATGGGGGGGTTCCCACAGTGTGGGGTGCTGGGATATGTAGTGTTTGTCTACATTCAGTCAGAAATAGCTACAGCTAGCCAGCTTTAAATAAATGTTGCAATTTTGCAACCGTGGGTCTCAGAGAGTTAATCGCTCACATTGAATTTTCAACAATTCTTGTACGACCGAACCCATTTCCCACCAGAGCTCCCTCGGCTCTTTTGCTATTACTGCTGTTGCACGGATACATATTTTTTAATGATAATTTTACAATTTTAGACTACTACACAGAAAAAAAAAATATTACGTATGTTGTAATACTGTTGGGTGCTAAAGTTGCATTTGATCAGTCGGCCATGTTTTTATGTCCGTTAGGCAAAATTTAGCTTGGCATATTCATGAAATCAGTTAAGCACATCATAAACATCCAAAAACTGCAATATGCCATAAGTTGAAGAGAGATGCCTTGGGATGTTTACTTTCTAGAGAATGGAACCAGTCTAGTATAGTGTGGCCTGTTACTGGGCTCTGCTTAGTCTTCTGCATGCTAAATGAAATCCCCTGCGTCGGTGGGAGATGAGATTTTGTGTTATGAAGTAGATAGCTCTTAAAGATGAGTTTAAGGCTAGAGGATATCAGAGTCACCGGCCTTTCGACCCTCTACATATTTGGGCCGTCGGAGGTGGCGCCCTCACGTCTGCGTAATTGCTTTGTTTCGATGGAGACCGAGGCGACGGCTGCTTTGGATTCTGTGTCCACTTCTAGCATCGCTGTGGGCAAGAAAGAGAACACACCAAAAAAAAAATCAAAAAACAGACACCAAACAAAGATGCGCACTTGTTGTTTGGGTTTTTTTTTGGACACACTATCTCGTCTTATCTGACCCGTCTCTTTTGTCCGGTCTCCTCCTGCGCTTTGAATGCGGCTTCGATAAGTGAGCGCTGAGCAGGAGGCAAAGAGGAGACGGTGGAGGCTTAATGAAGAGAAGTGGGAACAGATGAGGGGGAGACGGGGGTGAAAAGGCGGACAGAGGAAGGAAACTGTAGGAAAGAGAAAGGGACCGAGGAGGTGTGCATGTGCCGGTGTGTGTGCGTGTCGGTGTGTGTGTGTGTGTGTGTGTGTGCTGTGTCCATGGTAGCGGCGGACGCACACTGAGGAGGGAGATTGGAGAAGGACAGTGGAGAGCACACCCACTCCTCGGAACGACGGATTGAAGCAGACGGGAGGAGGGGGGTGATGAAGACGAGCCGAGATAACAGCGAAGATGAGACAAAAAAAGTGAGACGGGTGTGTGCGTACCGAGGAGGATCAGTCAAACTATCACCCACATTTTCCCTTCACACACACACACACACACACACACACATACTCGCACGGTGATCAATTGCCACTTAGCGGAACACAACCCTCTCGCTGTGTTTTTGAAGCCCGATTACCAGCTGGGCGGAGATATAAAACTGCTCTATTTGTCCGTCTGTCTCTGTTTATCTGTCTCCCTCCGTCTACCATACGCACAAACACAAAATCCCTGACTTCTTCTCAGATAGCGAGGCTGATTTTTTTGGGAGCTTTTAGAACTCAGCATGACATCCAGTGGAAATGCATGAATGAACCACCCAATGAGACGTTTGGGAGCTCGACTCGCAGCCACACAAGTCCATGTTAATTATCTAAGAGCCGTTTTGTAGAAGTCTTTATTCGACTGGTGAAAATGAGTACCTGTCACCAGCGTTCTCAAATGTGGTCTCACCGTGAATGTAGCTCTTTGAGAGTTTAGGCCAGATAGTTATGAATACAGGATTGATTTTCACCTCACTTTATTTGAATTCATTGGACTGACTCCCGTGATTTTGTAGTCCACATTTACAGTCACTGCTGTTGCTCGTGACACTTAAAAAATAATTCAGTGGGATCTGTTCTTATCAAACTGTTAAATACATGGTAGCAAAATGCTGATTTAGATACACCTTTTTAAATTGGGTTGGCATAATAATGTTGAGAATTTGCCCCGGTTTAATATTGTGTGTAATATAAACTCAAATTTTTGCATTAGTTGATTTTAGAACTAAGTTAAAGTTGAGGTATCTTCATGAAATTGACTTGAAAACTTTAGTTCTTATCACCTTGAGGTCAGAATTTCAAGGCCTGTACTCAATTTGCTTAATGTACTTAAAAGCTCATATTTGTAATTAAGATAAATAAATACAAAACACTTAAATAATGTGAAAATACGACTTGGAACTACTTAATTTTATGAGTAATGATGTTTTAGACTCATGTTTATGCTACCAATAAACATACCTTGGATTTAAGAGGAAACGCTAATCACCGTAGCTCAGTATGGTCTGTTGGTTGAACATAATTCCATTAAAAGTTGTCATAACTCAAAAAGATTGATACAAACTGTAGCTTTCATTTTTTATTGTTGAGCCCTAACTTTAGGTTTTTTTAATAGTCTAGTTTTGTAAACCAATTCTGTGCATCTGTGATACAGGTTAAAAGACTGTCGGTCGTCCTGTTGTGTAGCTTTCTTGATCATCTTACCCATCTGAACATGACAGCAGTTTTAACATCTGAACAGATTTTGTTATAAAGTTGCATCGTGCACATGAGGAGAAACTTCACAGATACTCTTCTCTGTAATCTCAGACCTTTACACACTATAAGATTGTTTAAAAAATGGCACATCACACTGTTATATTATTACTCAGCCAAGGAACAGTGTCAGATCCCTGAATTGTGCTAGTTGTAGGGTTTGTGATGGTGTTTGTGGTATTGTTTATTATTGTGTTTGTGGTGATATCTTCGAGAGTTTTACCAAGTCACATTCAGAATGATCGCTGGGATTTTTTGAGATCGTGTGCAGGCTGTAATTAGGTGGATTCCTTTTTGTAAATAAAAATCACTTAGAATGTATTTTAGCAAGTCTTTTAGGCAGCACATCATGCAGGATAAACCAATCCAGACCTCAGCCTCTCGGCGACTTTTAGTTCATTTCCTGAAGTCGCTACAGTCGGACTCACACTGCAGGCATCCTCTGACATTCACACACTGTAAGATTTGAGAATAATGCCAGATAACACAGGATGTTATTAAGATTTTTAGTCCATAGGGAGCAACCAGGAATCAGTGCACCGAACGTGTGTTGCAGCAATTTGCTAATAAAACTTTGCCGTGAGAAAGAAAAACAAAAGCAGACACGTAAATGGCCTAATACTTGCGGTCAACACTGTTTGCTAGCAGTTTTAATACCTGGCTAACATTAGCCTCATAGACTGCAATGTTTCCGCTGCTCTGGGCGCTTCTATCTCAATTTTTCCCAAAAAATATCAACATTTTTGATATTATCAAGGCGACACAAATGAGTCTGCAAGCAGTTTTGGTGGTTTAAAACTGGATCTGTAAATCTTTCATTTCGCCAGATAATCTGGGCTGAACATTACTTCACAACAAGATCTCAGATCAGATTTCACCTCCGAATGGCGGTAGAGATACCACCTAGCAGCTCCAACCGTCTGATTCTGTACTACCAACAGTTGTTCTGTGAAACATACAGAAGAATTATCCTTTAAGCGCAAGTCACCAAGTTGCAAACACACAAAAGAAACACCACTTTCATTTCCAATCACATACATGTGTATTATTGTGAAACTGCCGTTACAGTGACTGGAAACACGCAAATGGAATCCAGAGGTACAAAAGTGAATGTATAATACAAGGCCTTCTCATCTACTGCAGAAGAAGGACAGGAGAGAAAAACACGAGAAAAAAATGATGGAGGAGAAAAGACAGGTGTGGAGGGGAGGCGTAGGAAGAAGTGTGTGTGTGTGTGTGTGTGTGTGTGTGTGTGTGTGTGTGTGTGTGTGTGTGTGTGTGTGTGTGTGTGTGTGTGTGTGTGTGTGTGTGTGTGTGTGTGTGTGTGTGTGTGTGTGTGTGTGTGTCTTCTATTCAGTCCTGCTGGCCTTGTGCTTCTCTTATGTTCGCCGAAGGTTGAGCCTTGAGCCTCGAATGAAAAGATCCCTTCGGCAAGCATGAGCACCCTGTTCCAATGCGTGTGTTTGTGGCTTTTGTGTGTGCAGCGAGCACACTACACACACACACACACACACACACACATATAAACACACACGGGCGGGTTCCTGGTAGCCTTGGGCGTCCAGGACACACACACCGTGAAGACACACTCTCCCTTTGTTCCTTCCAAACAGCTCTATAGAAAAGTAATAAAGATAGGAGAGCTCTGACAGCCAATTCAACCATCTCTGCGGCTTATTTTATTTTCCTCCATCATTCTTTTTCTCCCTCTGCTCCTCACCTTGCTCGTCTGCCTCACCCTCTGTCTCACCTGTTACGTCTCTCCGTCCTCTTTTGTCCATCTGCCTCTGTCTCTGCCGCCTCGGGTTAATGTAACATTTATTGTCTCTTTCTTTGTCCCTTAACTCGTCTTTCTGTCCGTCCAACACACTAACTCTACAACTGAACATGCAGAATTCGGTTGTTGGACTCTCCGCATCGTTCTCCGTCCTCGGTTGTGATTTTTTTCCCTACTTTTCTCCCTCCTCTTTTCGCTGCCGTTCTCTCTCTTCATTTATTTTTCCACATTTATTTCCTCCCCCCGTCTTTCACTGTCTCCTCTCTCCAGTTCACGCTGAGTTTGCCTCCAGCCCTCCGTGCCTCTCTCCCCCTCTCAGCCTGTTTTTCTCTCCTCTCTCCTTCGATCTGTTTATTGTCTGCTTGTTTTTCTGGCCTCCACAGCTCCTCTCTCCCTCCCCAGCCCGACCGAAACACCACCAACACTCCTCCAGTTCTTCTCCTTCGCCATCTCCACTTTCTCCTCGCTCTCTGCTTCACCCCCCTCACTTTAATTTTCTTATTTATTCATCTCCCAATCCTTCCTTAAGTGGCAGTCTAACCGTCTCTTCTTTTTTTTGTCAACATCTAAAGTATTTTTCTAACTCATGCTGTTGTTGCTGGGTGTTTTTTTGACTGTCATGTATAGAGCACACTGCTGACAAAGCTGCACCAGGTTTATTGTTTCAGAATGGTCATGTAGATGTTTGTGACATTATTGGGGTATTCAAAAGACTGAGCGAAAACTATTGTGAACATCACCTTTAGAAAATTGCGCTAATTACAAAAGTAATGCATGGAAAATGTTTGATATCCTGTAAGGAAACCTCCCTGTTAGCTCAGAATGGCACTACTGAACGCTGCTGGTTAGATGGTGATTGGTGAATGTTTATTTGTTTTGAAAATTTGCCAAATGACAGCTGTTCATATATTGAATGTGCATGTTTTAAGGCAGGACAGTGCACACTTTTACTATGTTTTTGTGCCCGTTGTTGCACCAGAAGTAGACACATGGACACACAGAAACATGCATGTGGGCAAAGTATTCTTTAGTGATCTTGCTTTTATTCAGAAAAGGTTAACACGATGATGGTATCAGGGTAGATGGACACATCAGATATGTGTTTCCCACTTCCTCACTCTTCTTGTTGCACAAATTCCAAAAGTAATGTGTAGAAAATGTTTAGTATCCTAGAAGGGAACCTCCCAATTAGCTCAGAATGCCACTATTGAAAGCTGTACATACATTTATTCACTTAAAATATTCCAAATAGGGAAAAAAACAGTATATGTGGGGTAAGTGTTCTTTAGTGATGGTTATAATATTGCTGTTACCAAAGCAAAAAGTACACTGAAGCCTAACTTGATGACAGTATTAGAGTTTGTGTTTTCCGCTCTTCGTCTTGCACAAATTACAAAAGCAATGCATAGAAAATGTTTTATATCCTTTGAGGAAACCTCCCCATTAGCTCAGAATGCCATTACTGAAAGCTTCTGTCATGTTTATTCATTTTGAAAATTTGCCAGAGGACAGCTGTTCATACAAGAACTGAATGTACACATTTTAAGGTAGGACAGTGCACACTTTTGCTATGTTTTTGTGCCTGCTGTTGCACCAAAAGTAAGCACATTGGAAACCTGTGGAAGAAAAAATGCATGTAGAGACATTCATGCACTTTAAATTCATGTGGCACAAACACTACATGTGATCAAAGTGTTCTTTAGTGATCTTGCTTTTAATCAGAAAAAGAGTACACTGAAGCCTGACATGATGATGGTATCAGAGTAGATGGACACATTAGTGTTTTCCACTCTTCTTCTTGCTCAAATTGCAAAGGTAATGCATGGAAAATGTTTAATATCCTGTAAGGAAACTTAGATTAGACTAGATTGCAGACTATGGTGATTCTATATCATTTGTTCGTTATGAAAATTTACCATAGGACAACAACTGAATGTACACATTTCAAGGTAGGACAGTGCACACTTATGTTTTTGTGGCTCTTGTTGCACCAGCAGTAGGCACATTGATGGCTTTGGAAGAAAAATACATACAGGGACATCCACACACTTTAATATTATTATTACAAAAAATGTAGATGTGGTCAAAGTGCTCTTTACTGATAAAGAAAAAGGGATGCACTAAAGCTTAACAATAGACTTTCCATTTAAATTCACTCTATATATCACAAATGTAGACTTCAAGGTTACATGACATGTTTTCTGCTGCCCTGCTGTGTGCAAATCCTCAGTTATTTGAAAATGAGAAGCCCATGAGTCAATTGAGCCTCGTCTCTCTCCCAACTTGTCGCATATGGCTGCTTTGTCAGGGTCCCTCGACGACACCTTTGAACACACCGGGTAAACTTTAGCATCGTTTTTCTGCACGCAGGGCCACCCGATAGACCTGTGAAAATCTGTGAACTTCTTTCCAGGCAATGGAAAGTTTGCCTTGTGATGTGCTTAATATTGCAAAAGGGTCAATTTTAACCCAAAACATTATTGTCCCAAACTTAATTATTTGTGGTTCCTATACATCATCAAACCGCGAAAATGAAACTTCAGTCACAACATAAAACAAATATAATGGTCCAATACAAGAAACTAACCTTATTCTCCTCAACCATTGACACCTCCATTATTGGAAAGAATGGAAAAACAGTGGCATCCTGTGTACTATACACTAGTGATTTTAATCAAACGGCAAGTTTTGACACCCTAGGAATGAAAACAGATTGGTTCAACTGACCACCAAAAGTTACCAACTTCCTCATCTTTTTCAATTTTACAGTTCCTCTAAAGTAAACAAAAACATTCTAGAAGGTTTAAAAGAAGAGCCAACTGCTGTTGTACAAGGCTTTCGTGTCTACAAAATATGTCTGGCTCAGGCGGTCTTCTTATGGATTGGCTTCATGATGACAGTATCAGAGTAGACGGCCACATTGGATATTTGTGTTTCCCACTCTTTTTCAATCGCTTTCACACTCTTTTTAACTTGATTCCTCTTCTTCTCAGCTGTCGCCTTCTCTTCAATTAGCTGCATTTGTGTGTTTTAACCCAAACCATGATCCTTTCTAAACCTTACAAAGTAGTTTTGGTCTCTAAATTTAAGACAGGTCCACACTACAGAAGTGTTGGGCTGATTTACACCCCTTTCATACCTTGCAAAAATAGGAATAATCTTGCCTGAGATTTGAGCTGATGTTTAGCCCAGATTGTTTGTGGAGGGGTTTACAGATGCTGCTTACAGCTAAATTCGGGGCCATCCTGATTATATGAAACATGGTTGATATTTACGCTACCGTTCAAAAGTTTAGGGTCACTTAGAAATGTCCTAATTTGTGAAAGAAAAAGCATTTTTTTCAACGGCTGATTTTTCATGGATTATCTTCATAGAGGTACAGAGAAACATTTCCAGCAACCATCACTCCTGTGTTCTAATGCTACATTGTGTTTGCTAATGGTGTTGAAAGGCTAATTGATGATTAGAAAACCCTTGTGCAGTTATTGTTAGCACATGAATAAAAGTGGGAGTTTTCATGGAAAACATGAAATTGCCTGGGTGACCCCAAACTTTTGAATGGTAGTGTACATTGTTATTAGGCCCTATTTCCAAGCAACATTCTAATTCTTAAGTCTTGTGTTAGCTACAGATATTAAGCCTGATCAAATCTGACCTCAAGTGCTTACTGAAGAAGATAAACCATGTTGACCACATCATCCCAAACATTTTCATATCTAGACTCACTTCGCGTTCTGCTTTTTGTTCCTCACTGCAAAACATTGCATGTCATTGATGCTCAAGTTTTTCATTGATGATCAAGTTTTTCTTTGCTCCCAATAAGATCCAAGAAAATTCATTCAATACCCGATACTATTTTCCAAGAAAATATACACTTAAAATATTGTCGATTAGCTAGTTGTACCACCAGGTGTAGCCTAGAACTGTTTAATACTACAGTGAGTTTAGTAAGTAAAGGAGCACCGTTACAGAGACTTCTGTAAGCTTCATGACTTCAGGCCAGCAAACAAGTATTAATTTAAGCTGGACTAAAGTAGGTTGTTGTTCCAATGTGTACAGGGGACATCTGACAGCTGATTTCAAGACTTTAAGTTACATATTTTCCTGTAAACAGATGTAAGCAAAGAATCAAGCAGATTTATGGAAAACCGTTAAAAATTTACATCTACTCCCCAATAAGATCTCGTGAGGTGGGGCACTGTTCTGTGATACTTCCCTCTGGCACAATATGGATATCAATATGACAATATTCTGTTATATGTGGCGCAGCGTTATTTTCCAGTCTTCTAGTGTTTATGACATTGCCTGAGGTGGCACTGATACCATAGGACACCTTGTCTGTCAGACGGCAGCAGTATTTGACACCTTGGGAATGAGAACACGTTAGTCGATCATGAGGAATAAATCTTATCTATGAGCCTACAGTACATTCTTATCCTGTGCAGTGGGCTTTTGTTCGAGGTAGGATAGGACCCTGGGCAGGTCACTGATCTATCACAGGGCCAGCAAGTACAGACAAACACATGCACCTCATCAAATGACCTAAATGTCTGTTTTGAGGTCAGTGACAAACGAGTCAAAGGGTGCTTACTCTGTTGAATCAAAGGGCAAGAAATGACCCTGATATATGTCCCCACTTTAAATCCATCTCCTCTTTTTGTTTTGTTCCAGCAGAGAACATAATATCAGGTGTATTTTAATTTCAAAAATGGATTACATAAAGGATTCTTGGGACGTGACATGTGTTTTAGAATGCAGCGTCATCTGTTTTATTTTCAGTAGAGCTAAACTGTACGGGGACATGGAGTACAAGTATGTGCTGAGGTAAGCTGCAGGTATGATGGAGGGTCACTACCGTGAAAGCACACCTTTGACACAACGGATGTAACAGCTTAAACTAGTATGTAGAAAATAAGAGGGAAAAGGTGACATGGCAACATGAACCAATAGTAGTGCGTATTTAAGGAGGAACTTAGTAACATGTGTCATTGCACAACGTGACTTTGATTGCTCTGTTCATGTATGTTAGCCTTCAAATCAGCACCAAAGGAAAGCGTATCTGCTGCCCGGTATCCCATGTCAAGAGTCTCACAGCTTCAGCTGGAGGTGTGTTTGATTAATTGCCACAGAGAATCAAACATCTGCAGCTGGTTGCCCCCGAGGACCAAAGCTTAACGCCTTCTTCCCCATGGGCGGAAGTGTTAGCACAACGCCAACCCTCCAGAAACACACCTTCCAACCTTCTGATTCTTCTTCTCTTTGTCTCTGTCAGTGTTAAATGCTCCCTGTGACTTGAGCCAATAGTGTTCCGGTTGTTCTCATTGGGTAAAAACACACTTACACACTCACTAACCACTCTTACACATTCCTGCTATGTTGTCGGACAGCACCGAAGCTCAGGGATACAATGATGAGTGTGTTTCATTTAAAGCCTTATTGATCTGTACAGTTAATTATGCCCATTTGTTAGCCTGTTTGTGTGTCTGCTTCCAACTATATGTGGTGTATGAGATGCTTTATTGCAGCAGTATTAAAATGCACTCAGGAGCTAATTACATGGTAATACTGAAGGTAGTTTTTACTCATTGCACACAATCAGTATACTGCCATTAAATCCTAACTGATCTCATTTGATAAGCTGAGTCTGATAATAACCATGTATGAGTCTCTGATGGAGATACTTTTTTATGCATGACTTAAGACGAGGGTTCAGTTTACTCCAGTAATAATAAAAAAAACTAAATGACGATTTAAAAAATGATCAATTTGAGAAGAAGAGATGCTATTGGACATTAAAACTGAACAAAATAATACATGTTTTCAAGCAGAACGGAAGAAAATTGTGTGCAAATTCACAACATAGAGTTTACTTTTCATATGATATTATTTTTTTAAAGTGTCATGTTAAATGTCAAAAGTTTATGGACAGCTAGTCTCACTTAGCCAACCCATTCTGTAGAACAAAATGATCTGGCTGTACAAAAAACAAGCGCTTTGACTTGCTTGTATTTTTTTAAGTGATCACAGTCATGGTAGGTGGAGCTAAGCAAAGAAAAATTAGGGTTCTCTCAAAATAGTGATGGTTGGAATTGTTTTAGTGGAACAGTTGCATGCAGGAATGGATTAGCAAGAGATCTGTGTGGACACCTTTGTGGACGTTGTACAAAACAGAATAAGGATGGACTGATTATTGTGGGGGCTGCACAGTGGCGTAGTGGTTAGCACTTTCGCCTTGCAGCTAGAAGATCCCTGGTTCGCGTCCCGGCTTTCCCGGGATCTTTCTGCATGGAGTTTGCATGTTCTCCCTGTGCATGCGTGGGTTTTCTCCGGGTTCTCCGGCTTCCTCCCACAGTCCAAAAATATGCTGAGGTTAATTGATTACTCTAAATTTCCCGTAGGTGTGAATGTGAGAGTGATTGTTTGTCTCTGTATGTAGCCCTGCGACAGACTGGCGACCTGTCTAGGGTGTCCCCTGCCTTCACCCGAGTCAGCTGGGATAGACTCCAGCGCGCCCCCCCCCCCCCCCCCCCCCCCCCCCCCCCCGCGACCCTAGTGAGGATTAAGCGGTGTATAGATAATGGATGGATGGATGGATGATTATTGTGGCTGATATTTGGCATTTTTCCAATAATCTGTATCTGTATTTTTTTTAATTGACCCATTATTGATCGATTAAATGAGCCTCATCTGGTCTGATGCAGCCTCCTCTCTCTGTCTGACGTCACTCTGTGGTCTCAGGAATGTCTCTCAAGCAGCAAAAACTCCACAATAAATACAAACCGTTGCTACAAACCAGGAAATTAGCTTCTCTTCTCTCTAAAGCTATGCTAATGGCTAACAGCTAAGTTAAAAGGCAGCTGCAGATTAACCTGAAACAGAGTCTGGAAAGCAAAAATTAATAATGCTTTAAGATATGGGCCTGAGTGGGCAAGAAAAGTGACAGAACAGTAATCATCTTCCCAAGTTTGCAAGAGATCTGTGTGGACACCTCTGTGAACGCTGTACAAAACAGACACTGTGCAATAAAGGATAGACTGATTATTGTGGCGGATATTTGGCATTTTTTCTGATTATCAGTATCTATATTTTTATTGAACAATTTTTGATAACTTAAAAGGAAAAAAAATGTTTTAAAGAACTGTATGATACATGGACATGTTTAATTGGACCAGATTACTTACAGACTGTTATTATTGATACACCAAAGACTTTTTATGATTTATGGAAGCAGTGAATTGATAAGGATTTGAAAAACTTATTCAAATGAGCTTTTTGTTTTAAAATTGTCCCCCACTTTATGTTTGATTCAAAAATGAGATTTGACATTGAAATCATCCGAGAGAAAAACCATTGAAGGTAGTAACAAGAACAGTCAAAAACAGGAAGCAGAACCAGGAGCTTCGTATTATCAGTTCTAATGTTTTTACATGTTTCCAAAGCATTCCTTCTACTTTTCTTCATGTGCATGTCACAGGTGAGAAAAGAAGGTCATCATGGCAACATGTAATGGAGGTTTTTTACTGTATCAGCCTCATATAATTTCAGACATACAAAATGAAATGGCTTTACTTTATGTAAGTGTCACGACTCAGCTTGTTTGCTGTGAGAAATGCATACAATATGCCTTTCAAACTTTGCCTAGAATGGCAGCCCTCTCGTCTGGTTCAAGGTAAGCACTGAGGGGTTGCCATGGTTTTGGTTGCGAGCGCAGCCAATCCACATAACAGCTCCCTCTGCTTTACCTCCAGTTTCTTTATCTCTCCTCTCTACTTTGTCTTCTCGGTGAAGCCATACGACGGTGACGGGAAGCCGAGATCTGGAGAATAAGAAAGAGGGGCCGAGACTATTTTACACTGTTTTACTCAAAGCAAAAAATGGCATCAAGCATAGCATGTGAGAGAAAAAAAAGGGGGATATTATTCACATATACAGAACATTTCACAAAACACTCATTTGTGTCTGTTAGAATGTAGATTTAAAAAAAAGATATGCTTCCTCTTGGGATATGCTACATGGCAGGGTGGGGAATAGTGTTTTCACTCCCACCACACTGGGAATCAACTAATGTCAGGATCTTTAAATACGATTTTAACATTGAACTCTGCTCAAAATTCAGCAAAAACTAATGTAAGATATCATTGCAGGTAGATGGAGATCAACCAAAGTATTCTGTAAAGTCTTGCTTTGATACTAAAGGAAAAGTCAAGTGACCTCCAAAAACTCATTTGAATACACGTATTGCATGAAAACAAAGTTGGTACCAAGCTTTGTGCTAATTAAATGAAATAAGTGAACATCTGGAGCTGCTGGTGGCTCGAAATGTGAGACGAGAGGTTGCCGAAGTCACCAGGCTTCATCCTCTGCAGACAAAATTTCATGGCAGTTTAACCAAAATGTTTTATTCTTCACATAAGTAGGTACTTAATAAATCGACCAAAATTGCAATTTGTAGGTGAAGAAAAAGAATCACACTCTCAAAACGAGGATCTTGAAGTCAGCAGTGCACAGGAACTCACACAACACAAGTTACCAGGAGATGAGTTAATTTTTCTACCACAGAGCCTATAGCCTCTGTTTAGGTCCATGCGTCTTTGTCCTGGTATGGGAGGATAGCTCTTTGTTTTTCCTTCACTTTGCATGGCAACATAACACAAAGTCCTTTCATGAGGCCTACAAGAACCCCTCTATCAGCAGGACTGAAATGCAAACACCTTTCTCTGTTCTGAGTTCCAGGATTAGCGGAATAATCCTGTAATAAGAGACGACATGCAAATCAAAAGCAGGGAGGAAGTGATGTAGAAGGTCCACTTGCTCACGTGTAACGCAATGTAAAGACAAAACCCTCATTTAAACAAATATTTGATATTAATTGAATATCTTTTAAAATGCTTGTGATTATTATAGAAGTTGTTATGGGCCGTTGTTATTCAAATTTGAATTCATTTGAATGACTTAATGGAGTTCATAATGAATTTAGAAATATTATTTGTTTTGTCCAGTTTATAGTTCAACCTCAGAGAGCACCCGTCTTGTATTTTTATTTATTCATGCAGGTAGTTACCCAGGGATTTGAGAATTTGTGCACGTTAGTTTATTTTGTGGTTGCTAAGTGACAGTGTGTATGAGTGAGAGTCTGTTAAGTGTTTTTTTTTTTATATATATATATATATATATATATATATATATATATATATACAGTCATGGAAAAAAATATTAGAAAAATATTTCCTCAATTTCTTGTTCATTTTAATGCCTGGTACCACTAAAAGAATATTGCCTCAAGAATACAATGAACACGACAAAAAATGCAGCTGATTCCAGGATGTCTTATTTGACATCCCTCAGCTTCATTGTATCCCAGGGTATATAAGAGGACATTTCATGTCATAAGCAGCACTGCACATGCAAAGTCCAAGAGTGGTTTCCTGCTTACATTCAAGCTGTAGCACAACTCAGAAATTGTCATTTCTCACATAATGCCTAAAACTAAAGAATTATGTGAAGTCACAAAGGCAGCCATCTTGGCACTGCTGGAAATTGGCATGAGTGAGAGACAGGTAGCGAAAGAACTGAAGATCTCCCAGACAGCCGTTCATTACACCAAGAAAAAACAAGCCGAACATGGTACTACTAAACTGCTAACTGGTCACGGCAGGAAACGTCTTTCTACCCCACGAGATGACCGTCGCTCATTCGTTCCTGTGTCAGGAATCATTCTTAGACCTCCAGGGACCTTAAAAATGAGTGGGCGCTGTCGAGAAATGTAACTTGTTCAGCAAGGACAGTTGGAAACCGACTTCTTGAAGCTGGCCTGAAGTCACACAGGGCACTGAAGAAACCCTTCATCAACGAAAGGCAGAGGAAAGCCCGGTTACTCTTTGCTGGGATCACAAGGATTGGACTGTTGATGATTGGACTAAGGTTCTCTTCAGTGATGAATCTAATTTTCAGTTGATGCCCACTCCAGCCAACTTACTGGTTAGGAGGAAGCCTGGAGAAGCTACAAACCAGACTGTCTTGCCCTTACAGTAAAACATGGGGTGGATCAGTGACGATCTGGGGTTGTTTCAGTCTGGGTGGAACAGGGCAAATGCAATTGTGTGAAGGGGAATGAACCAGGTCACGTACAGGGCTACTCTTGAAAATAGTCTTCTTCCATCAGATGGAAAACTCTGTCCTGTCTCCAATGACTGGATTTTCCAATCAGACAATGCCCCTTACCACACGGCAAGGTAAGTTAAAGCCTGGATGGAGAACCAGAACATTGGAACCATGCCTTGGCTTCTCAATCACCAGATCTAAATCTAACTGAAAACCTGTGGAAAATCGTCGAACGCAAAATGAAGAACCACAAGCCCAAAAACACAGCAAATTTTGAAATTTCTACAAAGCAAATATACATACATACATACATACATACATACATACATACATACATACATACATACATACATACATACATACATACATACATACATACATACATACATACATACATACATACATACATACATATATATATATATATGTTGACTGTAAAAATGTAAAAATGTTTTTTTTTCAATGCAGAAAAGGTAGCAAATTGAAACTGAATTTAACCAAACAACTCAGAATAATTTAAAGAAGACTACATGTTGCTTAAAACATTTGAGAATGTGTAAATTTAAGAAGGAAAATGCACCATAATAAAATGTTTTGCACTCAACTTTAGACCAGCTTTGAGGGATATATTATTTTGTATTTTGTAAAGGTGGTTTAACTGATTTTTTTCGTCATTTACCAAACCCTTTGTTTTGCATTCAAAGCAGTGTGTCCAGTTTGAATTGCATTGCTGTGTAGTTTACAGCAGTTTAAAAAGGGGGGAGGTCATTAAGACTTGAAGGAATTAAGCTGTAACTCAGAATCTTGGTCAGTGCAGGCACCATGAATCTATGTAATTGTTTTTAAAGCTAATTTACTCCTTCACTTACACAGGCTAGCATAGTTACAACAAGCGTAAGTACCCAAGGTTCACTTCTTTAGTACTACAACCACCTGTTTCATGGTTCATAACTATGAGCTACATGGTTTGGTGCTACACATCACACTGGTAGGAAAAGCTTTATCCGGGTTTTGACAAGATGCTAAAACAATGTGCTGTGGTTCGGTCTGATATGGAGATTGCACTTCAGGGCTGTTACACTCTGGGTTTGTTTGGAGCTTCACTCTAAGAATTCAGCAGAAAATTGCCCTCTTCTACCATTTAGCAGAAGGACAGAGGGAAAGAACTGAGGGAGACTACAGGGAAAGCAATCTTTTTTTCTACGTTTGTCCTATCAAAGAGGAGGAATTTTGGCAAGTGTGAAAGTAAGGAGGTCGAGGAAGACGAGGAAGCTCTCTGGTCCCCCTCTGGGATGGCGACTTGATGGATGGAGCTCGTTTCTTCTCCAGAGGAGATTAATGAGGAGAGGTCAAACTGTGAGGCCTTTGCACACACACACATATGCACAAAAACACATCTGCACATACTGAGGACATGTCATACACACAGATGTACAGCTGGATTTACACTCCAAACACAACAGAAGTACCTGCACAGATTCAGACGTAGGACACAGGGTTTGGAATAGACTGTGGTTTTGCAATGTTTTGACCTTGATCAGGGAGGATTTGTAAAACCTCATTCACAGATTTCAAAGTTCAGTTGCCCAAATCTGTGGGATAGTGGCTAAAAAAAAGACTTACTGGCATAAAAGTGTGAATATTAAAACTGTATGGCACTACACAGACTTGCTTGGACCTTAAAAACAAGTGAAGAATCTGTAAACGGTCACACAATTGTACTTTTGTGAAATATTGATTATAAATCTTTCTATCAGTGTTTATGTGCATATTTAATTAAAGTGTGAGAATATTTTACACACTCATTGGGACACTTTATGAAATTCAGTTTTTAAGTTTTGGGTTGAACGCCTTTGATTCTTTGCAACATGTTTTCATCTTGAACTCTGCACCATTACGGTCCTGTTACTTCTTTATAGGTAAAGTTTGTTATTTTGCAAAAGTATTACTCAGTCTATTAGCAGCACCTATTTACCACATCAGAAATCAGTATTTTTACAAATGAGAATTTGTTTGTTTGAATTTCTTTTTAACAGCAAAGAATATTATTATTTGACAGATATTTGCTGTTATTTCAATGAAAAAATATATAAATGAAGGATTGAACAGTTTTTTGTTGTTTTTTCACAAATTCTCATTGTTTTGTTAAATTACAGAAAGTAAAGTCACAGGTAACATTTTTTTTTAAGTGTGACTACAGAATTACACAGTTTTTACTGATTATACATCTTTCTATTAGTGTTTATGTGCGTTTACTTTTAAGAAGGAGATCCTTTGACACATTCATGGTCACTTTATAAAGTTCAATGTCTAAACTTTAGATTGAATACCTTTAATTCTATAAGGCATGTTTTCAACTTGAACTACTCACCATGAAGTCCTGATCACTCTTTGTAGGTGAGGTTGGATATTTTCCAGAAACATTACTCAATTCATTAGTAGCACCATTTGGATAGTGTTGGTCAGTTGTCGTCAGATGTGCCTTCTTTACCCTTCTTCAGGATAATTCAGGACCAGCTCTCCGTTTCTAGGGTCAGATTCTATCTGCCTATTAGAGGTTTATCTAACAGGATTCAGCAGAATGATTAAGCTGGTGTCGAGGAATACTCGCCTAGGTTCTTACTGTCTACTTCCAAATGTTTTACCCTTCTTACTCTGATATGCAGCCCAGCTAAGTAGCCTAAGTGGCCGAGCTACCTATCAGTCACGTCTGTTAACGACAGCTTTCCTCTTATGTCTGTTTGCACTTGGTGATATTCCTAGGTTAGTTTTAGAGGTTAGGAACAGAAAACCTCAGGGGTAAGATGTTATGATTACTGTTAGGACTAAAGCAACCTTTAGGAACCTCTTAGTTCTAGTGCACACAATTGACTTAACTTTTTACTGACATGCAAAGTATATGAGTTATAAAAAATACATTAATCTTCTCTTTAAATGCAATATAGCGTTTTATTGAATGACTTCAGCAAGGGAATAGCATCAGTTCACGATTGGAACGTATAACAATTATAATCAAAATTAATCAATAACACTAAAACTATTAAAACTGAGCTTTTCTAGGTGATCTTCTCTAATTAGTATAATTTGGGAGACAGAGAGAACGGGCAGCTTGGCCTTAGCTGCCGTGCCCGATGTCTAACCTGCATCTGGGCGAACTCAGTAGGCAGGGGGAGCAGAAAAAGTCCCAAAAAGCCAATCTTGGTCTTGCAGTTGTCTTTAGAAGCAGAAGCTGGAACAGTGGTGAGGAAACCCAGATGACCCGGGCAGATGATCTGTGGTGGAAAGTCCCCGACTCTCCCGTCTCTCTTGATGAGAGCAGCTCCCAGCTGCCGTCTCTTCTGCCATCTTCCTCTTCTAGGTTCAGCGGCTGTTCTTCTTTCTTCTCTTCTTAGTGACTCTGTAGGCCGACTGGAACTTTTCTTCATCAGCAGAGCTTGGTCTTCTTTTCTTGAACAAAGTCCGGAGAACTTTGCATCCAGCGATGTCCTTAAAGAACTCTGGCAGGCTTAACCCCGTGTTAAGCCTATCGATGACTCCGAATACTGTGCCTCTGTCTCCCCTTTTAATTCTATCATCTCCCAATACACACACATTGTCTGAAAGCTCAGTTGCTCAACTTGGCTGATTCACGCTGGCTAGACAAAAACACATATCCAATACACACTCATTGATTGTACTTTGATTACGTTACATCTCAGGATGATTACACATGTTGTACACACACATTAATTCAAGTCATCATGACTTGTTAAGTAACACAGGCATACTCATATTTGGAACTGCATCCTGCAAAGGCTATTATCCTGCAGAAGCCAAGCATTTCTCAACGTTGGTCAACACTTTAGTTCCTCTTTTACGATGAGTGCGCAATTTAGAATCAGCTTCTATGTTTCTCAGACACAGTACTTATCACTTATAATCATCTCTTTCAATCATTACATTCTTTTATGATCGCACAATATATTCCATTGTAAACATTTCAATCATGAAAAATCACTTCATCGTCAATCATTTCATAAAAGATTACCTGTTTAAATCATTCACATTTATGTTACTGAAACACTTCAATATTTCAGGGTATATATCAGGTTATGAAAATCATTGCTCTGCTTAAGCATAATCATGTGGTTACTCTATGTAGCTTCTCTGATAGATCTTTATTAGTCTGCTTTTTTAATGAATCTGCTTATGACCTTTGTTACCTCTCGACCGTGGTTGTTTCTGGGATCTCAAAACTAGGCCCCACTTGACACCAGTCACTTTCTATGCACTTTATTTACTACGAAAGTAGTTGGAAAGTCACTGACCCTCTATGGGAACTGGTAATTCACTGCAGTTTGTCCTCAGATGGGACGAACACAGCAAGGAAGCAGGCAGTGATGGAGAAGGTTTTGATCCTGAAGCCTTTAACCCTGTTGTCACTGATGTCAGCAGAATCCATTTTGATGTCTGCTTCTTGAAGACGAGTTATAAGTAGAGGTCAGGTCACGTCAGTCCTTCGTCACTCTGCTTAGTCTACTGTGGTCCAGTTGTTCTTGGAAAGACTTAACATCTGACAATACTTGAAAGATTGAAGATTCACGATATAGATTGATTTCTCATAAGTTGTACTAAAGGAACTGGAGCATAGCTAACTCATGAACTCTGTAGCTGTAACGTTTATCACCTGCAGGTGGCACAATATTCATAACTGCATACAGTAATAGATAACATTGTAAATAACATATAGCACATACAGAAAATTGACTGATGAACCAAAAGGTGTGATCAGAGAAAGAGTCAAAGACATTTTGCCTTTGCATTATTTGTGCAAAGTGTTTATTCCTCAGAAAAAGCCACATAGTCACAGACAGTAACAACATTAGCTTTCAGTTCTCTGAGGCTACAAACCGAAATGTCCATGATGAGAAAACGTTACTGCAGTAAAAACAGACACTAACACCTAGATATATAATGAACAAGCAGATTTTGGCAGAATCAGGCCATCATAAATGAGGTAAAGGAAAGATGATTCATACATAGGGGTTGGGCGTCAAGAACCGGTTCCAAATTAGAACCAGTTCTAAGATATGTTACAAAAGGAATCATTAAGAAACTTTATTTTCGATTCTGCTTCCCGATTCCTAACCAAAAATCATTTGAGCTTGTTTCAGATTCAGTGTCCAAAGCTGCACAGTAATGTCAGTTAAATTGTCTCCCACTGGTGCTCTTTCTGGATTGGACCAAGCTGCACAGAGCCATACATTTAGTTTATTTATTTATTTTTATTTATTTTTAAATGAGATAATCAGTAAGAGTAGTAAGTGCAGGAGTCTACATAGAGCCATCATGGACTGCAATAAACGCTCAAAAGCATCACTTCATTTTGAAAAATAACACATCTGCACAGTGCAACACCTGTGTCTGAGAAGGAAGATGTGCTTTTTTCCCCCCAACAACAAATGTTTTTAAGTTAGATTAAGTTACTGTTGCATACCTGCTAACCCAAACCAGGGTTTAAGTCTTGTATATTTGTTAAGTGGTTCAGCTACTTCCCTCTTGTCAACACTTGCATGGACAGCAGCTGCCTAGGCTGCAAGTTAATTGATGTTTATACTTTTGCCATGTTGTTATTTCTGCAGATTTCGGTGTTACAGTACAATGAATGTAAAAAAGAATGAACAGATTAATGTTGAATTGTATCATTTAACAGCAGCAACCAATTTAAACTGTAAGATTTTAATTTATAGGTTTCAAAAACTATAAAAACCGTTAGGATTAGGACAGTTAAGGATTGTTTTCGTCAAATAAGCGTGTGATTTATTTTATCCGCATCGGTCAAAACAGTCAAAATCAAGACTCGTTAAGAATCAGAATCGTTAAAATCAAAACAATATTATTCATACTTTGTTCGTTGGCCTCCATTTTTTAAGGAAGGAATAAGTAACCTTAAGCATCAGGAATACCTCATAAATCTAAAACTGTCATCTACTAAAAATATCAATTCAGTATATTCACAATTTTAACTTCTTTCTCAAGCTAAACCCAGACAACAAACTGTATTCGGGTTTGCTTAGCTGTTCAGCAGTGGAGAACAATAGCAGGAGAGACAGAGAAAGAGGGACGTTCTATTCAAACTGCCAAAGTTTGAATATTCCAAGTGTATTTAATGAAGAAAATCAATCTGTTGTATTACAACCGAGCAGAATGACACGGACACTGTATGTGCACAAGTAAACGGAGGTAACATTACAGATGGGAACGACACCTGTAACCATAGTGACTGTACACAACAAAGATGGCAAAGAATGAAACAGAAATTTTTTGGCAAAAACTAATTAAAATATTTAGTTTATTTTTTTCCTTAGCTAAACAAAATAAGCAGAGATAGCTGCTGGTGTGGTTGGAAAACTACTTTCCAGGCTTGATATGCTGGTGAATGTGTGCTGTAAATAAAAAGGTCCACACCTGAGGAGAGAGAGTTTAGAATCTGGTATTCACCGAATGTTTCTGAACTGAAATACCTGGTAGAAAGAGCCCTGCAAGCCTCTACAGTCAGACACTCAACACACAGCAGACAAAGCAGGCATCCTCCTCAAACGGATTAGCATAAAAACATATCCGCGCAAAGATACGAAGCGGATAAAAAGTGCTTACCCCCCTTTCCTGTCTCCACACCTCAACATCTACTTTGTGTTTCTTTAGCTGCTTTCTGTCTCGTGTCCTGTTCCGGTCAAGCTTCGTGAAAGGTGGAACATCTGTTGTCTCATCAGAACCAACCGAATGCTTTTTTTTCCTCCCGTTTCTTTCGCCTGTCTGTCTTATTTTTTTTTCTCCCGCCCTTTTCAGAAGCAAAACATTCTTTCTTGAAGGAGGCGAGCGTAACGAAAACACCTTGACCTTGAGGATAAAAAGATTGCAGCAGAACCACAGAGTCCTTTTGTGTGGGTAACATCCAATTCAGCTCGATTCAATATTAATTTAGATGCAGCCTAATTTCAGGTGCTTTCGTGATGCAGATGGTATAAACTGTCTCAGTGCGGAGATGGAAAGGCGTCTTGTTTCAGAGAACGCTTGAATATTTGTAAGTAAAGAGAAGAGGCCTTGTCACTCTGATCATGGCTTACAGATGCATTTTTAAAGAAGCTAGCCTTAGCTGAGCAACTCCGAGGTAGGGATCCACCGATATGCTGATTATTGGTAATCAAGGAAGACTGATATTTGGACCCAATACACACTAAATGTAATGTTTTAACAGCATGTGATAGCAGAGAACCTGTCATTCATAACTAGGCTTCTTCATTAATAATGGTGACTATAACTGAATATGTAAAATAGAAATAGGAGTGATCAAATTAGGACACTCTCCTATGTTTATGTGGGATCTACTGAGATTGATCAGTTTGTCTCCTGCAGTTACGTCTGCTGTTCTTATCTATTTTCTTAATCTTTCACTGTTCTGTCACTTTTATTGCCCACTAAGGCCTATATCATAAAGCATTATTACTTACTGTTTTCCAGGCTCCGTTCAGGTTAATCTGTCGCTAGCTTTTAGCATAGCTTTAGCCACAGTAAGAGAAGCTAATTTCCCGGTTTTGTGGCAACGGCTTGTGTTTCCTGTTGCATTTTTGCTGCTTGAGAGACATTTCTGAGACCACAGAGTGACGTCAGACAGAGAGAGGAGGCTGCATCACACCTGAAGTAGGGCATTTAATTGATGAACAATCGGTCGATTAAAAATACAGATACCGATTATCGGAGAAATGCCAAATATCGGCCACAATAATCGTTCCATCCTTATTCTGTTTTGTACAATGTCCACAAAGGTGTCCACACAGACCTCTCCCACACTTGGAAAGATGAAGATATTTACACATCAAGACACATGGAAAGTATGAATTAGTATTTACATAATATATGCTCTTTAATCTCCAGACTTTGTAATCTTGGAGTCGTGTCTTTGGGTTGGCTCGCTATTATCCTGACTCACTGGATGTAGGATGCAGGTAAAAGCTACTACTCATTGTTCTTTTCCGCTATTGGAAAGTTACCTCTTTCTTTGCTATGAGAAACAACCTCCATTAAAAAAAACTACCGCACTGAAAATTTCCAGTATCGTCTTTGCAGTTAGTTTATCAATAATCAGTCAATAAAAATACAGATACTGACAATCGGACAAATGCCAAATATCAGCCACGATAATTGGCCAGACCAATAATCCGTCTATTCCTACTCTGAGGTATAATAATCCTGAAAAAAAAGTACATTACTTGTTGGTTTTTACTTGTTTAACTCACATATGAAGCCAGCTTCCTTCCTTTTCTGCTCTGGATGCACAACGATAAAAGGCATCAACGTTGTTGTGCAGAAACACACAATCTGAAAACACACCAAGCTACCGCAGGTGTGAGGCTTTGACAGAATTATGGACAGAATTATACTATCAATTCCAGCGGCTGGTATTGATTCAGAATTGTGTGTATGTTTGTGTGTACACGTGTGTCAGAGTGTGATGGAGGGAGATATTAACCCATCATCTCCTTCTTTCTCTTTTTCATCCGTCTCTATTCTCCCGAGCTGCTGCAGTTGATTCTTTTAATGGGAAATTCAAACAGACCTCCTCCTCCTCCTCCCGTCGGCCTTTTCTCTCCATCTCATTTTCCCGCCCTGTCTCCTCTTTTTTTTTCCCTTTCTGTCCTCTGTAGCTGTCTTTCCTCCAATCCTTCCTTCCTCACCTGCCAAAATATCACAAAGCGTTTTCTCCTTCTCTGATTTGCTGGCCCTGATCGATATGAGGGAAAGGCCAGAGAGAGAGGAAGGGGAAGGGAGATGGAAAGCAGTGAGAGAGAGAGAGAAGAGGGGGGAGAAGCAAAAAGAGTCTTCCGACCTTCATTTTTCTGTCCATTCCTTCCCCAGTCCTAACTGTTTTTCTAGATTTCCTTTATTTCTCAACCTAAAGTGCTGCTAAACCAACATACTCTGTCAGCAGTCATTCTGTAGGAAATGAGAAAACAGAAAGAAAAAACTGAAGATGATGCAAGCTTGTCTTCTCTTTTGTATGAGAAAATAAACAAAATGGAAATTAGTTAGCTTAAGAAGCCCTGGTAGACGGATTTAGTTTAACCCTGATTTTTCTTTAAATCCGGTAACAATATTATATAACTTACTTTCAGAGTGGTTTCACATCATACCTGCTAATTGATTGTCCTGATATTGGCCATAAATGCAAAAAAGTAACAAAATTAAAACAATAATACTTGCCAACATACATATGCACAGAAAAGAAAAAAATCTTGGCAAATATGAGATGGTCGTATGTGATGTTTTTGTTATGGTTTTCTCAGAGGCTCAGGTGCAGGAAATGAGAGGAGAGACAGAAGTTGCCAGGTCTGGATATTTATTCACGTAGATTCACAAAAACAGAACTACAAATTTAAACCAGAACACTGCTACCAGAAACTCAAACTCAAAAGCTGAGTCAACAAACACAGACTGACTCATGAACCCCTCTAGTGGGCTGGTGGAATGCAGACCTCTACAAGACAATACTAACCCAGATAAGGTAACACTTTAGCAGGAAAGTTACTGAAGGAAACGCAGTAAGTAGAACAGATAGATAACCCAAAACTAAATTAGTCAAGAACTGACTACGGAAGACTAAACAAGTCACGCAGAAGGAAAATTTAAACTACAGAATATACAAGGCACTATACTATCCAGGGACTAAATACAAGAAACGCAAGATCAAGATACTAAGGTTCTCAAGGAAAAAACCTGAACTAACAAAAGCTGAGATGCTCGGATGGGGAAAAGCTGAGCTAGTGGAGGGGACCGGGACTGAGGGAGGAGAACTCTTCGTTGTGGAGCGTGGCGAGTGGATGGTGGAGAGGTGAATAAATAAATACAGGTAAACAAACTAGCGATCATCTCTGTTTTTAGGGGTTTACCCTAGTAACGTATCAGTCGGTATCGGAGTTTTATATTTTGAAGTTTTCTACGTGGAAATGATTAGCTTGTGCCTCAAAATGGCTTCATTTTCCTTTATAATGTTTGGATTCTCTGTCTCCATCTCTATCCACCCTTCCATCTCTAGAAAACTACCCTATTTTACACAATGGCAAGTTGTAATATTATAGTAATCCAGCCATTTATACAACTAGAAATCAGTTCTGAAGAAGTTGACCGGATTGGAAGTCTAAATCTGTGGTTTTGTCATCGATACACTCCAGTTTTAAGGTAGAAAAACTTTTATTTCTCTCATGATTTGTCTTTGAGCATATAAAAAAACTCCAGATGGACATGCTAAGAGGGTAAAAACATTACATTTGATTTTCACCAGAGGCGGTCTTTAAACTAAAATGAACATAAACCAGCAAATTGTTCTTTCTGAAAGTTCGTCTCAGTTTAACGTCACCCCTCATGGGTCAGCTGCTTCCTTAATCTCCATAGTTAAATCCGTTTTTTTCAGTTCAGTGAGGAATTTTGTTTTTACCTCCAAACGGTGCGTTTTGTAAATGAGATGAAGCGAGTTCACGTTGCTCCCGTGTTTCCCAAATGTTAAAGTTGCACTTGGCAGTTATGTATGTTGGCAAAGAAAACTAATTATAGTAATTTAGGGAAACATCTCAGTTGAGTGGGGTGTTTGGAGGATATGAAGCTGCTCTCTGCACGCTAGCGAGGCAGATATTTTTACATAAAAGTTTACATTTTTAAGGGAAATACTGCTCTGTATGTAAACCCAGTCAGCAGAGATGGATAGATGGATTGATAGATGAGAAGAGACAGAAAGTGAGTCACACCAGTTAGTCATGTAGCCTCGTGGTTTTGAACACACACCAGAATGACCCAATGGACCAATCAGCTTACTGACATTAACACAGTGATTAACCAGCAGCGTGCTACCAGGCCACACCAGCAGCTCTGTGGATGAACATGTGTATTTATGCAGAAAAAACTCATGATAGTGTGAGTGTACAAGCAGATAATGAATGATAGATGTGTGTCTTTGTTCCTCTCATGCTTACTGTATTGGTGAGCAGGTGCTGTGCCATAACCCCGACCACGTGACACACTTTCTGTTTGGTTCTTGTTCCATAATATCTGTGGAAAACCAAAGTCAAATTATATTCTTATTTGTTGTAACACCTTATGAAGAGGTTGTTTGCACACCGATGACACATTAACACTCTGTTGACATGCAAACAACACAATAACTTGTCGACAAGGTGTAAATAATTTGCAAATAATAGCAACTTGTTGTTAATGCGTCGGCTACACGTGGCTTCAGATGTGAAGTCCACATTTGTTTGGACTATTCAGCCTTCCGTATAATGCTGTGTCGTCTAGATAGATGCAAGCTCTACTTGTTTTTGTATGGTAAAATAGACAAAATGTAAAATTAGTGAGATTCAGAAGACAGAATTTGTTTGCTTTGGGCAGTTGTCTCCCATATTTTCAGTCTTAATGATCCACTAAACTAGCTGTCTCTTGATTGTAGCTTTCAACTCAATGTCCAGATTTCAATGCTCTATAAATCTTCCCATCTAAGTCTCAAGTAGGTTAAAGAAGGTATGATATTTTAGGAATACGGTTATTGAAATCCATCTCTAGTCTGATTAAACCAGTTAAACACGTTGTAAACACCTTGTTAACACTTCAGCAACACAATGGCAACGTTATAACATGTTGACAAGGTGTACATAATCCGCAGATAGTGGTAACTTGTTGTCAACGTGTCGGCTACACTTGACTTCAGATACACATTTGGTCTTTCGTACGATCTTGCGTTGTCTAGTCTTTCGCAACATACATCCTCAAACCTGTGGCTTGTTTTTGTTGCACACTCAATGAAGTAGATGAAAACAATATAGGAATATGTATGTTAGACTGTGTGGACAGTTAGCTAAACTTTAAAATGCTGTTTTTGTGCAAATACAACATGGAAACTGGTGTTTCGGATTTGTTACGGTCTACATTAAGCCAGCAGCCCAGTGGATGCACAGGGAAGCCACAGAAAACGAAAAACAGTGCTGTTGGCTGCCTGTTATCTTAAATGTTTTGTTTATTGCTGGCAGATTACACTAATTTTCAAAGAACAACCAAAAGTTTAAGTGCTTTTAAAGTTTTTGTTGTTGAACATTTAGAAAACCTTTGTTGGTTACCTTCATTGGTGGCCATTTAATGCTGTTGTTTGGTGACCTGCATCATGTTGATAGATGAGGTAACTAAAGTTGCACTATTATTACAGTTTGACTGTTAACTATATTTGAGACTACAGACTGTATTTGACTCTCAAGCGCTGGCACAGAAGTGTAACAAAATGTGGCGATAGACAATGGGTGGAAAGTTTGTTTTGGAGTCTGTGTTGTGAAGCAAGTTCTCCAAACCCAGGGGATCTTTTTGTTCTTGGACGTCACCTAGCCTAAGCGGTCTTGCAAAGCTGATTATCAGTTTTTTTAGGCCAGCTAGGGTTCTGAAGCTGGCTATGAAAGAAGCTGAGACACTTATGTTTCAGTTACCACCTTGGCTTTATTAAGCAGATTTAGGATTAAGCAAAGAACAAAATGAAAAACATAACTCAACCCAATAAACAGACTTATTGCACATCTTGTAAGGTTGACAGGTAGGTCATATAGCTGTAGTGTTTTAATCAGTTTCTGTTTTAGACTTAAATCGCTCTACAAAGGCATGTAAAACAATGAAATGGCTTTGAAAACACCTGTAGCTCTAAAAGTAGGCGGTACTTTTATACACTCACTGGTTTATTATTGTAAACATTATCTGCTCTGGAGTAAGTTAGGTGTTTAGCATAACCCACCATGGTGATGGATCTGGTAAGATGTGAACCGAGGCTATAGGTCTGAAAACCCAGAGGAAAACCTATAATTACTTCGTTTCTTTCTATTCTTTTGTTGCCATTCACAGTCTCCAATTCTTAGCACTGTAGGGGATCAGAAGCAGTGCACTTGAGTGTGAGCATTTACGTCATAGCTTTAATATTATTCCAGTCCTTTATATAGAAGTCAGTCCACAGGCCATTAAAGGCAACCGAGGAAGTCGTGGAAAGTCTGTTTTTGAGTTCCGCTACAATCCGTTCACACATTAGCTATAAAAAAAAGTGATGAATGCAAGTGAACTTCCTCACATTCATTGCACACTGTTGCTGCTGCGTGTCTTTTTTTGTCCTATTCTAGGTTTGGTGTAATAAAACAATGAAATGCCATGCTACTGCCACCATCTGTTTTCGTCATATGAAAACATTTCTGCAAAGCTCGGCTGTGTACACACTGCAGCGCCAAGCCAGCGTTTCAGATTTTCACACTCCAGAGGCTCGTTTTGGAAAAGTCCAAAACAGAGCGAAGAAGATGCATTTGCAAATTTGCAAGGCTTAGCGTGGACGTGGTCTTTGAGGACTGCACGGTAATGTGCAAGTAAAAGAGAAAACCTGTGTTCAAAGCATATTACAAAATCATCTCTGTCTTTTCACGGGTGTAAAATAAGCATCCAGTCGCTTTGTATTTGTGTATGCAGGACACTGGAGTGGCCTGTAATGCCAAGCTGTGGTGCAGATCTCCCCTCAAGAGGCTCTTTTCAACTGAAAGGGCTTTTTTCCTAATTTTTCCAATCTTAATGGCGAGCGAATTTGGTCAGAATGAGGAATTAAAGATTCTGTCATCTCTCGGCGTCACTGCCATTGCCTGGCCGGAATAGTCCAGAAATGTCATGTCCTGCTGCTAATGAGGTGGGAGTGCGTGGGTGTGTGTGTCTGTAAGGCTAAGAGGAGTTTAGGGCCTGTCGCATGTCTACACACACACACACACACACACACACACACACACACACACACACACACACACACACACACACGTTGACATTTAGCAGAACCATAGACTCTAATTTTGTTTCAGTGTCTGGCCTTCAGACTGCCGAATTCTAATTCCCTCTCTTTCTCTGACACACACACACACACACACACACACACACACACAGTCTTCTTTACCTTTTTCCTTTGTTGTAGCTTTGTGCTCACACACACACACACACACACACACTCACACTTTTTGAATATTATTCTCTCCACTTAGCCATTACTCTCTTCACTCCTCCGGCCTTCATTATTATTATTATTATTATTATTATTATTATTATTATTATTATTATTATTATTATTATTATTATTGTTAGAGACCCTCCGTCTGTGTCTGTTGGCCCTCAGATCCCTTTGTTGGACTCAATGACATACTCATTGAAAAACCGACAAGCAATCTGTATATTATAACACATGATAACAGAGAATAGCCTGGTCTATTTTGACATGAATGTTATTCCATCTCAAATATTCTTCATTCTGATGCAATATTAGCACATGTAACCGGGCCATTAATGAAAATTTTGTACATTTAAAAACTCGTCCTACATATACATGAGTCGGTGAAATATAGATGAAATCAGTGCAATATTAATACGTCTCTATCAGTATTTCTGCTCATAGCAGAGTCTGTGCAATACCACTGATAGGTGCAATATTGTTATTTTCCACACCCAGAGGATTTTATACAATCTGGATATCCACATAAGGAAGAACCAGTCGTTAGTAGTATGGATATTTAAAATGGTTTCCATGGAATTCTGTATTGATATATGAAGTACTTTCCAAGATTTATGTGTTTTTAATTGCTTATTGAACCCACTTTCACAACATTTACTTTTACACATTTTAATTTGAGGCTGTGTTTGGATGATGTTATCTTAGGAACTGTTAACAGTCTGAAATTTTCACTGTTATTCCTCATCCTTGCATTGATTTTGAATCTGAATCAATTGCAAAAAAAAAAACAAAAATATCTTTAAACTACCTTTAACGGTTCCTGAGATATTTTCAAACGTAACCTAAAATAAAAAATTACAACAAAAAACCGTCCTGAAAGTGGTTCGACAGGCAATTCAACAAAAAATATCTGGATATATCAAGCTAAAGTTCCACAAATATCTTTATCAGTTTCTTTATTTTATGTTCGAAAAATATCAAGTCAGGTCAAGTCAGAACTGGTCGAGCAGAAATTGTTGTAAAAATTAGATTTTTACTGACATATACCTGTTTCATTCTCTGTACTGGGCCCCTTGCAGAGGCTTTCCATCCTTTATTCAGAGCTGTCATTGTTAAATAGTCTAAATGAGGTCATAACAGAGTGTGACATCCACTGTTCTCAGCTTGGCCCTCTTGTGCTTCAACAAAAACACAAAATTCAGCAGTTTTAAATATAATTGCTCTCTCAAACAGATGCACCTTTTGCCTAAAAATGGTAGAAAGTAGTACATTACACTCAGAATACAAAGTGGAGAAGCTGGTCGACAGTATGACTCATTGGTTAGCAGAGTTGTTTCCAGGAAGACAGGCTCTGGTTTGAAGCCCATGAAAACTCTCGTCAGGTATTTGGATCAGTCCTGACTAGCACTGACCTCACAGATAAACACTCACAGATAGTGAATAGTTAAAGTAAGTCACAATGAAGACAGTTCTCTGAAAATGTCAAACTGATCATATGTGTGAAGGATGAAGGTTTTTAAAGCGGAAAACTGTGTAACTTAACCATAAATGATTTATGTTGGAGTTGGTGAGTAGCAGAATGACATTTAGCAAAGCAAGTACTTGAGTTAAGCTTCACAGTATTTTTTAGGTAGTGTGGCTATTTTTAAAATACTGCAATCATTATGAACGAGGTGCAGGAGCAAAATTTTCAACTAATTCAAAGAGAATCAAGCAAGTACAGACCAGCCAGATGAGACTTTATATGGTTTGATTTTTGTGCTAAACATACATGTTGAGTTGTAGAGACACTTGAGTTCCCTAGGATGACATATAGGGATGCTACTGATTCATGGTTAGCTGCTGTTACTTATCTAATTGATTAGAAATATATTAAGGCGATGAGGCAGAAGACGAAGGACATTCTTGTCAATAATGTATTTTAGCTGGGCACCCAGGTAGCTCAACTGGCTGAGCGGGTGACCCCTAAACAGAGGCTATAGTCCCCAACACAGACGGTCGTGGGTTCGAATCCAGCCCATGGCCATTTACCGCATGTCATTCCCCCACTCTTCTACACCCACATTTCCTGTCTCTCTCTCCACTGTCCTATAAAAAAGCCAAAAAAAACTTTGAAAAAACATGTATATTAGTTGTAGTACCTATTTGTGTCACAAGATGGAGTAACTTACCGTTTAATATGGTGCCGACTCAAGGAGGCAGTTACTTGGATTACCGGCAATTTCTTGTTGGCAAGCAGAGAGCATTGTGGGTGTTTAGCTAGTAAAGTGCCACCATGAGAAAGTTTCCTGTGGCATTTAATGGTTACCGGTTACCAGAGATGTTAAATTGATAACAAGCGCAAATGCACAAATGTGGCATCATTGTGAGCTACTAGCTGAATTTTTACACTAGTGCACAAGTGATAGGGTTGGCCATTGTAACATGACCACAAACTGCAGTTACATTGAGACATGTCAGGATGCCCGTAGAGTTTGTTTTTGTTATTGATTATCTGATTAACTAACGTTAAAGAAAATTGTTCTGAATTTTCATCCTGAAATTGGCATCAAATTACAACTTCTGGGTTCAAAAAATGAAGCCAACCCTGAAGTACCAAAAGCTGCAGTAGCTTGAAGGACATCTAGAGGCTGGCTGCAAAAGTGAGTCAATCCCCATAGACCCCCGTGTTAAAATACTCAACTTTATATGAGTTATAAACATATTTAAAGCTGTGCACATTTAAGTTACAGGTGGGCTCCATCACAGGACAGTTTATTCCCACCTTTATATACAGTCAATATCTAGAGCTAGATTACCAAAAAAAAACTTTTATTGAGAGGGATTATTGAGTATTTTCGTAATTATTTTGGTGTTGGTCAACCCACCTGCTGGTTGAGTAACTACATATTTAAGGTAAAAAACAGTAACATAGCCGACCATGTTTCTGTTCACAAACAAGTCCGATAATTACAAATTAACCTTATGACCAGTGAAGATTTTGCATTTACTTAGCACGAGATAGAAACATTTGTGTGTGTCACCGTCTGTTGTGAAACTATTCCACACTCCTGCGACTTCTCATCCTGGCCTGTTGCTGTAAATAACAATGTGTTGTTAGCTAGCATGTATGCTTATGTTATTGATTGAGAAGGGTACCCACTAACAGCTAAGGAAATTATTCAAAATTTTCATCCCGGATGTTGTGCCAAATGGCAACCTCTGGGGCCGAAAAATTCAGCTGCAGTTCCTTGAACGGCCACTAGAGGCTGACTGCAAAAGTGTCAATCCTCATAGACCCCCATGTTAAAATAGCCAACTTTAAAGCAGAAATAGACATGTTTACACCCTAGTATAAAGAACAGTTTAGGTCTCTATAGCTATTTTAACTGCTCGTAACAACTGTAGGGGAGGAGAATTTATCTATAAACCACCCATCTACATTGTATTATGAGTTAAATTTAGGCATTATTTAGGGCTTATGCTAAATTACAAGTGGGTGCCGTCACAGGACAGTTAAAGGCCACCTTTATGTTCAGTCAGTGCCTGGTGCTAAATTAAAAAAAGGAAGTGTATTGCAGAGTATTTAAATATTTCTGTGTTCATCAATGCAAATGCAGGTTAAGTTACCATATATTTAAGATTCAAAACAGGAACAAAACCCACCACCTTTCTGCTCACACACGAGTCCAATAATTACAAATTAGCCTCATGACCAATGAACATATTGCATGTACTTAGCACCAGATAGAAAAATGAATTTTGAAATTAACAGGCAAAGCTCCACAGAGCCTCATTTCTGTATATTGTTCCACTGATGCCCTTGAGCAAAGCATTTAACCTCTGAATGCTCCAGTAGAATTGCTAAGTGGCTCACATGGGACGCTCCAGTAAGACATTTGTTTCATTGTGCGACTGTGTGCACGTCACTGTCTTGTGTGCAACTCTTCCACACCCCCACGACTGCTCGTCCTGGCCCGTTACTGTAAATAATAATGTGTTCTTAGCCAGCGTGTCTGCTTGAATAAGATCTGGGGGAAAAAACTGAGCTTCACAGTTATGAAATGCTTGGCATTACCCATCTGTCTTTTTGACACAATGCGTTCACTGTGCAACGAGCTGCCTCACACACAAACACACACTTCCTGTCACACGCACTGCCTCGTCGCTCGCTTGGCGTAGTTTTTTGCACGTATGAACACACTCAAACTCAAAGGGAAAATAAAAAGGCAGTGGAAAACGCCTTGCCTCCCAGCCTCTCTCCATATGCTTTGTCTGCCCTCATTAAAAGTGATGGCTGCACATCACACACACATGCACGCACACAGACACACACATCAAATCACATCATAGCCAACTGTCATATTAGTAAAATATTAATGGTGAGCACGCCCGCTTGATATCCTCCTCTTGTGTGTGTTTGTGCGTGGCTACCCTGTCAGACGGAGGCTTTGTGTGTGTGCATACGAGTGTGTATGTGTGAATTAGGGATAGAAACAGAGACAAGGATCTGAAACCTGTGTGGCCATCTAACATGAAGTAAGCCTGAAGTAATTGGGTTGAGAGAAGAGTAGCGCGAGAGAGAAAGAGAGAGGGGGGAAAAAAGAAAAAGCAGAATGATTCGAAGGTACCTGGGATAGTGCTGAGGAAAATAATAGAAAGAAATTGGTGGACGAGAAAGCAAACCAGGAATATGAAATGAAAAAAACAAAAATGACAAAAGGAAATTGGAAAAGTGAAATGAGTTTTCCACCTGTGGGAAAAGAGAAATATGCCAATGCACAGTTCTTAATGCTGATAGATGGAACGCCTGTGAAATGTATGTGTGCAGTTTGGCTATTCTTTGTCACTGTTTTGCAGCATGGATAAATATAAGCTGCACTGCTAGAAGCATTCAAAATGTTTGTAGTATTGGATTCAACCAAAGGTGGAGTGCTGAATGCTCTTATATATGCAGAGCTTCTTGCATTTCGTGTATAAATATTTGACAAAATGTGTGAATTATTGTCAGAATATGCAGCCCGGCAAATAAACAGTGAGTTATTGAACTTTACAATTTCCAATACGACTCTTGAAACATTTTTCATGACCTTGTTAACAGTCTCAGGTGTTGGTGATTTGCTCCTGTGCTCGTTGTAATGTGTAGTTGTTGTGGTTTCACATTGTGAAAGTGGTAACCAAGGAAGGACATTATTAACAATCTCAGTGCTGTCAATGCAGAGAACTTCTTTCTGAGCAACTTAGCTTTATAAATAAAATGTTCCTTGAAACTCTTCTAGGGTTTTGAACACTGTAGTCTTGTAGTTGTTCTGGCTGAGACAGTACCTGCATACAGTGATGTTTTCAGGATGAAGGCTTTAAGGAATCTCCACAATATATTCTACAGGTGTTGTCACTTGTTGCATGATCACACCTCTCCTCAGGATCATGTAGGCTTGTACAAACTGACTGATTAATTTCATACTTTCTCCTGTTAGTTCTCGTGGAAGAGGAAGAACTTGCCGTGTGACCTGACTGGCTGTTTACACGCTGTCACATCCATGAAAACACCTACATGGCCTGATGAACACGTTTCACAGGGTTTCTAGCAGCTTAATCAATGGGCCCACATTGTGCAAATTCCACTTTTAATTGTTTTTGACCATAATTTTGTGTCTGTAGTGCAATCTAGTCTCCACAAAATTACACTTCTATGCAACAAAACTGCGTTTTCAGTTAGGTTTTGGGATGAGCTGTAGTAAAGGCAATCAGGTCTGACCAAGACTGAAATAAGACAATAAAAGAGTGCAGTCACAACAAGACTATGACAATAATGACACCAAGGAAATGGTAACAAAATTTTGTTAAAACAGCGGAAGACATGATTTAATTAAAAAAAAAAAAAAAACAACAGAATTTGTCCCATTAAATGTGGTGGAAAAGGAGGCATAAACCAAACGCTGTAGTTTGACCCAGAAGACTATGTGACTATCGGCGTATATTTGTCTGTCTGTCTGTCTGTCTGTTGGCAACTTTACTGAAAAACAGACTAACAGATTTGGATGAAATTTTCAGGAAAGGTCAGAAATGACACAAGGACCAAGTGATTAGATTTTGGCAGTGATGCGGCTTATAGTCTGGATCCACGGATTTGTTCAAGATTTCCGTATCATTGCCAGATAGCGGCACGGCATCACTGTAAATGTGACAACAAATGAATGCTACATCAGTTACCTGCTGACGATCACATGATTGCAACCTTACTACAAATCAACCGCTGCGGACTTATCAGGACTTATCTGTCAGAAATGATACAAGGAGCAACTGATTAAATCGTGGGGCTGTTTCTGAGTCCCATCAATTCCCACCACCCACTACATATTTAGGTGACACGATTTGGTATCCGTACATAACGTACACATGCATAACACACCCCTGTGCTCACCGCAAGCTCATTTTGCTCATTTTTACATACCAGTTTAAACAAATGTTTAGCATTTATCTATCCTTAATATAATTAATTTTTCTTTCGAATGACAGTAAATGTCAACTTTTCCCCCATGTCATGCATTAGTGTGGATATTTGAATGCAGCTAGAGTAGACGCAGATAGAGATGTTTCTGCAGCCTCCATCCTGCAGTGCTTGTGGACATCAGCACTTCAGCTGGATTTAATCTGGACATGTGAGACACTTACATTAACTTATTAAAAACAGAGTACAATATGGGACCTTCAAAATGGAGAAGTTTGGCAAGTAGAGCCTCTGCCAGCGCCTGAATTATGCGAAAGCATAGAAGAAAGTTCACCACAGCGGCATCTCAACCTCCTACTGCTATTTGATTATTAGATAACAGCGATTCTGAGATATGTGCGCATTTCCCAGCATTGCTCCAACTAGCTTCTACCTTACCAGAAAGCTAATTAGCTGGAGAAGACCTGTGTGGGCGTACAGAATTATAGTTTAACTGTTTTAATGGGACATTTAAGAGGCAATGGAGGTGTAACTCAGCAAATTTTTTGTGAAACTGGGTTGTGTCTCAAGTCACTGCAGACGTTTAAATAATTTGGACGGTTCTGTTCTGCTTGATATATATAAAGACGCTGCAGTGAACCCGGTGCATCGTGTCTCCCAAACCCTTCAGAGGATGGGCTGGAAAACATACATAATGAACTTTATTTAGCGAGAGATCTCAGGGACACGTGTTGCAAACAACACTGCATCAATGGTTGCCCAGCAACAAAGATGCAAGCAACCTTTTCAACAAACCACAGGGGAAACCACCGACCCCCTTCCCCTCCCATACAGACCACCAGTCACAACTCACTGCAGGTTAAACGTGGAGAGATCACACGTTTCTGATACATGAAGTATTAAAAGTAAGAAGAAAAAGAGAGAGACGGGTCAAGGAAAGTAAAAGAGATTGAGAGCAATGAGGAAGGAGAGGAGTCGGAGGAGGAGATGGAGGGAGAAGGATGTGGGATACCTTGAAGGAGCAGCACACTTAAAGAAGACAAAGCGTTATTGCTGCGTGGTTACACAGCGTCGAGCGGGAGGTCTTTCGCTTCCTCCTCTATCTCACATACACAAATACACACTGGGGGCAGAGGGGACGCCTCTGTGGGCACCAAGGTCTTTCCTCCCTGTAAATTAAAACCATTAATAACCAACTGGGAGAAGAGGGGGAGGGGGAGATGGATGGAGGCTGGAGAGAGGAAGAGATGTAGGGGAGAAAGTGGGATTTGGGGATGGTGATTTTGAAAGAAAGATTGGTGGAGCTGATGGGAAACTGCAACATCGAACGAAAGTGCAGAAAAATAATGGTGGAGAGAGACGGAGGGAACTTTAGGGGAGCCTGATATGGCTGCAATAAATCACTGTGATTGGCTGAAAAGAGATGTTCTAGTGAACCTCATAGCAGTGTCCGGTGGCTGCGCACTGTAAAACTAATTCTGTAAAAAAATAATTACATTTTAAAAAAAGTGAAAACCTGGTAGCTAGACTGCCAAAAAAAATACACTGAAATAGACTAAAAAATAATAGAATGTTCAAACTTTATGAAAATGTGAAAAAGTGAAAAGAAGAGACAGCTAGCTGTAAAAAGAAAAAAGAATATATTTTAAATATGGTAAAACAGTAATTTTGCAGTCTTACATTAAAAAAGAAAAAAAATCTGTCATTAATATACTTTTTTTTTCAAAAAATGAAAAATATCTATTTATTCTGATTTAGATATAATAAAACTAATTTTATGGTCACACAAAAAATGAATTACTACACAAATTACATAATATAAGTTCTAATAAAATTTATAAGATATAATAAAACTGATTTATTATTATCTTTTATTTATTATGAAATGTTTTTCTTAGATATAAAACCTGTAAAATTGCAGTTTAAAAAATATTTACAATTTTTCAATCCTTAATATTTTTTCAAACAATGGAAATTATCTGTAATATCAATTATTTTTGCTGATAGAAATGTATTTAAAAGGTGTATGCCAAAATGTTTTATCATGATAAATTACTGTTTGTAAAAATAAAGATTTTTGATGTGGACATTATTTATTATTTTTGCCCTTTTAAAAAAAAATCTGTGATTTTCTTTTTATCTGTAATATAAATGTACAGCAAAAATCTGTTTAAAACTAGTTTAAACAAATGTTTGCTGTTTGTCTATCCTTAATACAAATATTTTTCGTTGAAATAACAGTAAATATCTGTAAAAACTTTTTTCTTGCAGATTTAAATATAGTAAAAACAAAAAGTGCATTTTTACACTCAAACATTGTAAAAGAACACATTGCTATTTTTGTGAATATTTTTAAACATATTTCCTTTTTTTTTACATCTTAAAGATACATATTTTTCTTAAATATAACAGTAAATATTTGTATTTATTCATTTTATGCAGATCTAAAACAATAATTGTGCAACAAATGGTGAAGAACCTATTAGAATTTGTACAAACAGTGTTTTGATGTGGGCATTATTTAGTTTTGCCCTGTTTATTTTGCGGTCAACAAATAAATTCATACTTCATTTTTTACAGTGTTGGTGAAAACGTGTATGATATGTATCTGCCAGCTGTGTCTGCACTGAAAAATACTTGAAGTGTCAGATGCAGCCAGATGTGTTCAGCAGCAGCAGTGAGCGAAGCGATGTCTGCAAAGCTTCGTCCCTCGAGTGGCTGCATGTTTGTGTGTGTTTGTGTGTGTCCTTGTGACCACTAATGTCTCATCTGTCATCTGGAGTAGAACAACGTGAAACAACAGCACTGATTACAGGGAGAAGAGACGACAGGTGAAGAAACTGAAAAGAGTTTGAAAACAAGGACAAAAGAAACGGAGAGATAATTTCTGGATTGTTCCATTTAATTAGTTTACTGGGTTCTGTATTTTGTCTTTGCAGCTGATAACTTTGTACTAACCACGGTAATTGCTGAAAACTGGCTCCGTGTAAACAGTATGAGTTTGACAAGACAAGAAACGAGATCGGACATTTAGACGGGTTGTAAACAAACTCATAATTTAGCCTGACAACTGAAGGCAGCACAGAGGAAAGCTGCTACAGCAAATACAGTGAGTGAAGTTTGAACCAGGAGTCTAAATAGGTGTGACCGGCATTTCTCCATGTTCTGCAGCATCTTGAGGACCTCTAGAGCTGTTTAAACTCATAAGATGCAGTATTTGATATTACTTTAATTCATAAGTTTGCAAATTGGAGCAAAAATAATGTATTTTTGCTTTTAGCTGCCAAATTTCACCTTTAAAATCAAATAAATATTGATCAGGTGCAATCTTAAACTTAGAAAACTGATAAAACCAATCGGCATATATGAAACAATATGAATTGTAGTTAGCCTTAAGTGTTACTTAGCTGAAACCACACACCTAAAGTGAAACCATGCATGAATATTACTGAAATCATCTATACACCATGTATATAGTGAACTTGACATATTTAAGTAAACAAAAAACTGAAAAATGTTAATTATTTTTGGCTTTTTATGTGTACAAAAAAGTATTACAGATGAATGCATTCCACCTGGTTTTGGTAGAAGGAAATTTCACATTTACACACTCGCACATAGATAAATGTAAGCTACAATATAAGATACTAGTCGAACAGAATCTGGACACTGTGACACCTTGTGGGCAGGAGGAGGTCGGGATCAAGCTACAGTCCAACAAAAAGATAGTTTAAGAAAAGATTCCTCCAGTGGAATCTTTCTGTAAACACCACAGGTTCCAGATTCTTTTGAATGGAAACCGTGAAGGTGATGGATACATGGCTCAGTCTGACACTGGGATGTCCATTTTTGAAAAATTGGACGTTTGTGGCTTAAAGAACAAGGCCAACATAGCAGAGACCCATGCAGCTGTCCTGCTGAAGCTCAGGGGATGTTATCTGTGGTGTTTACAGCACACTGGGGCTTTTATTCACTGACTTTAAGGCTGTTTCTTCTCCCAGTTACTACATGTAAGCTGGTAAAAGTCGGTGATACCACCTCCCTTTTAAGGAAAAACTCAGGGAACCTTTGCCTTGTCTTTAACGTGTGAGCTTCGTAGCTTACACAAATACAAATATGAAGCAAATACATCAGATGACAAATGTCTAGAAGGAGATGATAAAAGGGTTAAAAGAAGTTGACGTAGTCTTAGACTTTCTGTATCTGCAGGTATGCAAGGTTCTGCTAAGGTTCACATCGTCTTGCTTAGCCAGACTATTCTGTTGTATATAATGTCATTTTGCTATTCAATACATATATTATCCGAATCTGGACAGATACAGAAGTAAAGAGCAACTTGACTGGTTGATAATTCTAATGTTAAATTTTATTTCTAGGTCCCTTCACATTAATTAGGGTGATTTATAATAATCCTAACAAACTTTTATGTAATAGCTGCCTTGTTTCTACTATGGCATAATTAGAAAAAAAAATTTTTTTCGAAAACGTGCTGCTGCCATACCAAATAGAGTCCATGAATTATGTATATTTTATCCAGTAGCAGTATTTATCATTATCAAGCGTATTGCAGAAAGTGGTTCTTCAAAATGTCAACAAGTGGCATAGTTTTGATTTTATTCATTTACTCACAGGGAGAAGAACACTGTCACTGAAATGGATAATCCATTGCAAGAAGCTACTTGCTGCAAGACCTAAGTCGTCTGTGAAACTAGAACTTTTCAGTGAGGTAGGTTGCTAATCTGGAGGTGGTTGTTTCGTGCAGTGAAATGGATTTAAAAAAAAAAGGAATAGGTAGATAACGGAACGCAGGCTGACGACTATACAGTGGCATGCTTATAACAGACTAGGGTTCACATGACTAAAGCTATGTGTCCACTGGATCTGTTTTTCCCACATATGAAAGCGCCACGTCTGAAAATCGCCCGCTTGGTCACTAGCAGGCCACTACGTGGTCACATGACAGCGCTTATAGCTTGAGTCCAGCAGATGCGCCAGACCAACGTGGCAGCTTGGCAACTTTCTCTTTTATTTCGAAAATACTTCAGTGAAAAATATTTCTGAAAGCATTTGAGGCGAGAAATAACTTGTGCAGTTGCTGAATCTGTCCTTGTTTTAGTTCAGCAATGGCTAGTTTGACGTTTGACGAAAGTTTAGTGATGCGTCGGACCTCCACGCTCTGCATTAAATTTGCATAAAGTAGAAGTCGAGTCTACTTTATGCAAATGAGCTTCAGGGAGACGCACCAGATCGCACCTCGACACGCATCGCAACAGAACCAGCATGTAACGTGGTGTATTTCATATAGACAATGAATGGGATGTGGGAAATTGCCAGATCCAGTGGACACCTACCTTTACAGTCAGGTCAGTACATCTGTCCCTTTAAAAGGTGGAGGACACATCTAAAATATGCTGCAGTTCCTTCACTGTTCACCTGATTTGGTTGTAAATAACCTCAATTAAAACTGAAAGTCGCACTTATCTTGATTCTTTCATTTCAAATCCATTGTTGTGGTGTGCAGAGCTGAAATGCTGAAAATTGCATCAATGTCCAAATATTTATGGACATGACTGAGTATTGCGGCATCTCCCCAAGTCCAGAAGAGTCCATGCAACATCTACGCTACAAGGACAGTAGTGCACGTGCTCAGCAGTAATGTGTATGCGTGGAATACGAAGACGCCAACCTGTGGCGTATGTATGCAATGGAGTCCTTCCATTGGACTCCAACTGGACTATAAAGTAGTGTAATAACTATACGTCCTTGGTGTCGGCGGACGTTGGTGCACATAGTAATATTCAGGCTTGAAACACCACAGCTAGAACATATGAAGTCCATCAGTGTTGTCAGAGTGGCAAATCAATAATATCGACCCATGCATTGGGTTGGGTTGTTGCATGTAGTTCAGGGCTCCAGTCTGTGACCAAAATGATTAAAATTTCAAGTAGTCGCATACTGCTAGTGCATGATGATCATGAAGCTGTATTGGTGTCATTTTAACCAGCACAGGCAGCTACTGTGTTAACCACAGTGAAAAAAAATGTTAGTCTGGAGCCCTGCTGTTGGATAATAGTTTGTATCCCGGCGCTACGAGAGTAAGGCAGGTACTTGTGAAATTTGCAGTAAATGAATCAAGATGTTTTGAATGTACAAAAGTTCATTTCTGTGCTGTCGGAAAGTCGTTTTTTTCTCATCCGATATTGCAAAACTGGATAATTTTCACAAAAATACATCTTAATATCTGATTAAATGATCATCATTTTGTTTCCAACAACACAAAGCACAACATTTTATTATTAAAGTATATATTTTATCAACTTTCCTTGTGAGGCGGCTTATGAATACAGGAATGTGAAAATGAATGTACGTTCTTGCCGTAGGCTGGCTTTAGAATAACATCTAATAATTTCATAATAATATTGAACACTGTAGAAGCAGTGGGATTCTAAGAGTGATATTTTATTTCTTTTCTTGATCGTGCATCAAGACACCTACAGACCACAAAGTACATGTTTGGGTGACTTTTGGTGCAGTATGAGTCACTGATAGGGCAGAATTCCTCCTACTGGGCCCAATAACTCACCTGCCACAGGTCAAAAGATGCTCCTGAGCTCATCAAAGTAGCGTATTGTGTTTGTTAATGCTCACAAAGAGCTATAAGTACTCATGTAATTGTTGTAGAAATGTTACAGTTTGTGCATATACTAATTAGAGAAGTAGTTGTAATAATAACACTCTGTAGGGAGTACAAATGGCTTTGGTTTCTTGTAGTAAAAGCCACATCTACCGATCAAGGTTGCTGATATTGCCTAGCAACCGTTGGCCCGCCACATCAATTCAGTTTTTTCTTTTTTTTGTTGCTTTCCTCTCTGTTGTTCACATGTTCATTTATGTTCATTGAAATCTGCCAGATAGTTCACCGGTTTCATAAGCAGCTCCAGCCTTGAGTCAGCTCACTGAGTTTTTCATCAATACACAACACACAGAAGCACTGATACATGCCTATTCTCAGACGAGCTCACACACCCATTTAATGACACACACACACTCACACACACTCGCACACACCTTTGAATGTGTTTGGTGCTTACAAAAAAGATGTTACAGTGTCAAACCAATATCTGTCTCTTCACCGCTGCCTACCTCTCCATTTTCAGCTCAAGGACGGAGGAAGGAGGAGGGGAAAAACAAGAGTGAGAAAGTGATGGAGAGAGCAAGTGACAGGGAGAGAGAGATGAAGCTTTAATATTAACACAGGCGGGCTATTCAATAAATGTTAGAGAACATCTGCAATTACATATGAATGCCTCGATGATGCATGAAAAGAGCTCTGGCACTGAATACTTTCTCTATAGAATTATATATGTGCAGTCAATTCAGTGTTAAACAGCCCATAAAAAGGTTTAATTATTACACTAAATACCTGTAAAGGGCATTTTGCGTTTCATTTTTTTGTGTGTAAAACATCAATTTGCAATAATTGGTGTTTTTGCCTGGATATGAAGAGCCTCCAGACTCGCTGTGTTAGTGGGAGCTGGTGTGGCGCCCCACGGCTCGGAGCTATAGGTTGATGCCCACACAAATGAAAGCACAGGGGGGTCGGGAGTTTTGATGTGGGACTGAAATAGCTGGAAGTGTGGAGCGTTTTCACCAAAGAGAGAGTAGCTGGTTGGAAATTTAAGAAGCTTAGGACACAGAGAAGTCTCATTCGCAACGAAAAACAGTTTAATGGCATAAAAATATTACCGTAACATTATGGAATGTTCTTCTGAAGTATGTATATCAAAGTAAGATGCAGACTTTTGAGGAATTTATCACTGTCACATCAGGGGAGAGCACACTGTTACTACAGCACTGATTTGATTCATGTTTTTGTCGGTAGAAATTCACACATAAGCCGGGGTCAGATGCTGAGTAGAATTTTAAGAATTCCTTCCCTAGAGAATGTAAGTGACAAATAAAATCAGCCTGAAGGAACAGACTACTGCTGGCCTTTACAACAATAAATCCGACTGGATTACATTAGATCCCCTGTTTTCCTCCTTGTCAAAAAAGTGTTTGGTTATTGTTATTCAACTTTAAAATTTGACAGTGTGCAGAATGACGTACAATATCATCTGTCGAAGGAGGCACATGTCAGTACTTAACCTTAAAAAAATAATTTTCCACTTAGCACTCACTATATGGAAAAGACATTTTTTCAGTTCATGCAAACAAACTGGCATTTAAGTGTTAACATCGTGGAAATTAATCAGTATTTGGTAATTATGATTAGGATTTAGATTTAAAAAAGTCATTGAAAGTAAAAATTAACATTAATATGTGAGAGTTTTTGGCGTGGACATTTTTGTCTTTAAGGACCTCAGTGTAACTTTTTTAAATTGACACCTAGGGGTTAAATATGTGTTGAACACCTGCACATTTAAGCAGGATTTTGGGAAATCAAAACTAGAGTCGGGGCCAGTCATTGTCGAAAGAAAAACTAGCAATTCCAAAATTCAGTAGACATTTTTAGCATGTAAGTTCCTGTCCAGAGGTTGTTGTTTCCCGTAGTGAAGGAGATTTTGAAAATGGTAACACATGGATACTAGAAGAGGAGGAGAAAGCTTAAATACATGGTCATAGGTGGCTTATACCCACAGTCTACATCCAGTGAGTCGGAATATCGAGCGATTTGCGTCCAAAACCACACAAACACCTGGCTGACATTAGATATTCTAGACTGAGAACGGAAACCAGGTAGACAAAGTGCATGTGCAGTTGTAATGCAAATAATTACCTTCATATGACAAACAAAACTCTAATTTTATAGTAACATACATTGTCTGCTTTGAATGCATAACTAATTGTACCTCGTCGCCTGCAGCAGCTGTGCAGAGAGAAAGGATCTTTCCGTACATTTGTTTCTCTCATTTTTGCGAAGATCATGTATTCGAAACACAAGGAAGTTGTTCAGTTTTGGCTCAAATGTTCACTTGGACCTGTGCCCTAACTGACGTCTGATTCTTGTGCCGAATGTTTTTGAAGCACATCACGTTACATCTCAAGAATGTCAACGAACTTTCTTAAAATTTGTCGTAAATGCCCATCTTGACTCGAATTGAATGAAATTCAGAAATACTTAATGATCCAAGAGGGGAAATTGCTAACGTTACAGTTGCTCCTGTTTAAAGTGTTAGATATTTAAGTAGTACAAAAATATATAAACACAAAACAGAAAAATGTGTCTTAAAACAGTAGAAAAAGCATAAAATGTCAAAAAGACTTTGTTCTAAGTAAATAAAAATGTAAATAAATGTTGTTATAAGAAAAGCACCCAGAGAGCCAAAAGGTTGTTCAGTCATTGTATCATTTCAGACGGATGAAATTTTGAAAAACGTTGTGTCAGAAATCATGGCACTATAGAATATGACCATTTAATATAGATGTACGCACAAACAAAATGACCTTGCACTGAGTACAGACGTGTGTTATGCATGTGTACATTATGTACGGATACCGAATCACATGACCTAAATATGTGGCAGGCGACGGGAGTTGATGGGACTCAGAAACACCCCCACAATTTAATCAACTATTCCTTATATCATTTCCCACGAATAAGTCCGCAGTGGTTGATTTGTAGTAGGATCGCAGTCATGTGATCGTCAGCAGGCAGCTGACGTAGCGTTCACTTGTTGTCATAGTTACAGTGACACCATGTCGCTATCTGGCAATGATACGGAAATCTTGAACAAATCCGTGGATCCAGACTATAAGCTGCATTACTGTCAAAATCTAATCACTTGGTCCTTGTGTCATTTCTGACCTTCCCTGAAAATTTCATCCAAATCCAAATCTGCCACCAGTTTTAAAATGTGCGTGAAGCCTCCAGGTTTTCTTGCAGCAACATCCATGTTTAAAGCATGGTCTGCTGTCATTACTACAAATCTATGTGACATTGGAATCAGCTTTATTCTCCACACGTGAACACTTGCACAGAATTTGACCCTTTTTTATTTGTCTTAATTACCTTAAACACTTACAAGCCTTCAATACATATTTTATATGTATCTGGACAGATACGGATGTAAACTGCAACTTGGCTGGTTGGTAATTCTGTTGTTATATTTTATTTTTATTTCACTTACCATTTATTGGGGTAATTTGTAGCATTTATAATGAACATTTAAGCAACAGCTGCCTTGTTTCTACTAGAGTATAATTAGAAAAAGGCGTTTTTTAAAAGACACGCTGCTGCCATACCAAGCAGAGTCAATGAATTATGTATATTTTATCTGTTAGAAGTATTTATCATTATCAGTCCTGTTACAGAAAGCGGAGGGAGAGGTGAGAAAATGAATAAAGGGAAAGAGATGAAGTGATGCAACGCGGAAGGGCTTATAAAAAAAAAGAAGAGAAAGTCAATTAAAGCTGCATGGGACGGCCATTAGCATTCTGCCAGCATTGTTTAGCAGTGACAAGATGAGCTGTTGTGTGTGTAATTATGTTATTAGCTTTTTAATACACATCCGTGTGCAGTCATTTAATTCTGGTAGCGTTTCCCGTCCCAGTGATGGGTCGCTGATTGCTGCACTCAGCCGTTTTATTAGGCCTAATTAAATTAGCGTTATTTTGGTCCCGCCGTCAGCGACACACTCAGCGCAGAGGCGGTGTCATGAGGAGCGGCGTGTGTTTGTGCAGAAATCTACATGGTTGTATTTGCGAGCACTTTCCTGTCCTGATTTGTGTGTGTGTAGCTGCATTTGTGTGCTCAGTAAAAAAGAAGAAATATGAGATTTACAACGGCAGCAGCAGCAGCAGCAATATAATTAGGAGTTAAACACAGGCTTATCCTCCTTATGTCGTCCATCGTGATGACTTCATGCAAGGAAGGAGAACGTGCACATTCAGACGTCTGTGTGTGCGTTTCATTCGGTCACAGTCGTGTCTCGGTGTGTGATCGCTGCAGGGACGCCCGTCATTACTCACCATCCTCCTCTTCCTTCCTTCACTATTTTGTTGCTCTTCTTTCCTGGAACCTTTCCATCTCTCATCTCTGCTTCTCAAACTCCTGAACTCACACATTTTTCTGCTTCTAGTTTCCCACCTGCTGACCGTCTCTCTCCACACGCCTCGGCTTCTTTCTGGTTTTTTTCGGTCTCAGTAGTTTTCCTTTTCGCGCCGGGGGGTGGGGAGGTGAGGGGAATGCAGAGCCGAATTTCCAAAACGTGGGCCGGTTCCTCAAAAAGATCTGCGTTTTTTGAGTTTTTAAATGATTAGTCTTACTGAATAAGTAGCGTGTCAGAGTTTTTGTTGTATCTACCACAATATTCAGCCTCACGGGGGCCCAAACACTCTGAAAGGTGCGGCTGGTTTAGTGCAGGCCATTAGCGAAGCCAACAAAAGTAGCTTTTTGTTTGTGGCATTTTCAATTTGAACACTGAGGCAGTTTTATTACTCACGTGTTTGGGAAGTGCCTGCTACTTTATGCTCTGACCTGTCACTTGTTAGACTGTAATTCACCTCGAATCTGGGTAAAAAAACAAAAAACAACACGATTCCGGTAAATTCTTTTGTCTTTTATTGAAATGAAGTAATAGACAAATCATTTCCCACCAGGGCAGAATAAGACGACTTCTCACTTTGTACAATGTAGACTTGTGTCATAAATGTTTAATTACTAATAAGTACTGCAGATGGATAATTGATGTTAATTTGACATTTTCCTTTATACAAGTGTTAAAATAGATTTATTAAAAGAGGTAAGAAGCTGCAGGTGTAGAGGGCTCAACACAAACACATATAATATACATAGGGAGAAGTCACACATTGTGCAGAGTGTGTGTGTTACTGCTCAGAAACAAATCACACACACACACACCTATGACCCAGTGTATGCCAATGAAATGTAGACGGAAGGTAATTAAACATGGATCAGGCTGCTCTTTATCAAGGGCTCTTCACTGCTGGGCTAAATTAACCTCTGCCCACACACACACACACACACACACACACACACACACACACACACTGTGCCTTAGAAATCCATTCACACACATTAAGACGCACATTTGCATACACAGATATACTTGTACATACAGACATGGGGAATGCACAATAGAAGAAGCTTTCTGACAGCAATTCATAGTAACACCTCATTTTAAAAAAAAATATTATTGAAACCACTTATTTATTTTTTTCGTTGTGTGAACTGAGAGAGAAAAAAGATGAAAGCACATTACAACAGTTACCTAAGCAGAGTAATGAACCAAACTGTTGATCTGAATGGAGGCTCCTTGTGCTCATCGCTGCACATCGTCCAGCATTTCCTGTAGTGAAAGTGAAGAATCAGTGTTAAAACGTATTGTTCACTTTCACTTTGCTGACCTAAACTTGCAAAAGAGTCTGTGAAAAATGAAGGCATTTACTTTAGAACAAACATGGAGCTACTCTGTGCTATTAAGCAGCACACGTTTTCATAAAAAAAAAAAAAAAAAGCAAATCTGTCACTGTCACTGGGTGTTTTTTTCACCAGTCCAAGCAATCCAGACGTGACCGATTTATGTCAAATACAGTCTGCTGCTCTACATATAAAGCTACTCTTTAATGGCGTTATTCACACATTTTTTTTAGATTTAGAATCAGACTGAAAACTTGTCATTAACTGGATTGTTTTAATTTGTTTTGTTTGGTTGCGTTAGGCTTTACAGCTGAAATATAATGTATAAAAATATATATTTTTTATGCTTTAGAGTTGATGAAAATGTTTTTTTTTTTTTTAAATTTAACTGCTTTTTAACTGCTATTTAGTTGCCTATGAATGAAGTTTTGGCCTGTGAGGAAGTAAGATTGAGCCTGGTTTGCCTTTGCATTTACTTCGTCATATATTCACTACCATTCAAAAGTTTGGGGTCACCCAGACAATTTCATGTTTTCCACGAACACTCACACTTTTATTCATGTGCTAACATAACTGCACAAGGGTTTTCTAATCATCAATTAGCCTTTCAACACCATTAGCTAACACAATGTAGCATTAGAACACAGGAGTGATGGTTGCTGGAAATGTTCCTCTGTACCCCTATGGAGATATTCCATTAAAAATCAATCCTTATTTACCACAACAACAATGTCTAGACTGTATTTCTGATTATTTAATGTTATCTTCATTGAAAAAAAAATACTTTTCTTTCAAAATATGGACATTTTTAAGTGACCCCAAACTTCTGAATGGTGGTTTATGAAAAGAAGAAGAGTAAGTGTGTGTGTGTGTGTGTGTGCATTTAAGTGTGATTCAGAGGTGCTAAACAGGAACAAGAATCAACTATGAACTGATGGAGTTTCTGCTTGAAAGTGGCGTTAAAGCAGTGACTTGGAGGGTGTTGTGTAGTGAGTTCCAGTTGTGCGCTGCTGCACAGCAGAAAGACTGGCGACTATAAGTAGTCGGTTTATGGAATGGTGAGCTTCATGTAATCACTCGACCTCGTACAGTAAACATTATGGGCGAAGTGAAGAAGAGATGACAGACTGTTACTTTTTGTGTTTTATGAACACTTTGTACATTTATTGCAATTTACGATTGACTGCTTCTTATCTTGTTACACTTAATAAATACAGCAGGTAGCACTTTTTAATCTTTCAATCTTTACATTGCTGTTTATGGTAATTCCATTAAAACACCAAGTCACATTCCTTGTTTGTGAAAACCTGCTTGGTAATATATGGGTCATTCCAGAATTGGAGGACATTTGGGCTTCAAAATATAAGAGAAATAAACCTTCTCTGTTACAATTTTCTGCTCCTTATTCATCAGTCATACCTAATAAACTATCAAGGCCTTGATTGGCTCAGCTCACACATCAATGGTACCATTTTATTCAATCTGTTATTTGTTGTTTGCTGACCCTACTCTAATCACAGTAACAGGGTTGCTAGTCCATGCTAATGTTAGCTTTTTCTTAGGAGTAGAAACTAGATATTTAGCTGCTGTTACTGCTGACAAGGAGGACAAACTGACTGATGGAAAAAATGAAGAACAAAGTTATAAGAATTATTCTTATCCTGATAATATGAGGTAGAGTGAGATATTCAATCAAGGCTGACAATGTGATGAAATTATGACAAATAGAAGAGAAGACATAGCTTTGCTCTACCCATTCTTTTAGAAAACTGTTTGATGATGTTAATTCCAGGGTTTCATGTGATTCACTGTTTTCTTCTTCTTCTACCAGCTAAATAGGTTATGCTAACAGGACTGTTGGGACACACATTCCATGCATGATTATTATTATTTGTGATTAAAAAAAACGTTCCCACAATTACAAGAGACGTCAATGAAAAAATAACACCAAAAAAGGAGATTTAAATTTCACTTTAACTGTTTTATTTGAAACTCAATTTGGTCTTCAGGGGGGTGGGACAATAGAAAAATGGCATTTTAGGGGGAACTCCAGACGTATTTGGTGTTTTTAAAAATATTTTCAAACTTTCTTTTCTAATTTTTTTTTTTATTTTATTTTATTTTTTTTTTTTAGATTTGGTCTCGGGACAAATACATTTACACAACAACTGCATGTTTTAGTATTTTGTACATGATTTGAAATTTAATTGGTAGAACGTAAAATATCCTCCAATTCTGGAATGACCCAAATCCTTTCTGACTCTGATTTTGGATTCCTTAATTTCACAAAATGACCAATGCAACCCTTCCTGCAGATAAGGAATGTAATTGCTTCACTAGCTTTTAATTCTTGACTGGTGTTTTTTGAACAACTAATTGCAATTCTATGTCCTGGTTGTCTGTGGATGGTTTAGAGGGGAGGATAAAGGGCTGTTCTGATGACATTTTGCTTGCCCAGAAGAATAAATGTACCGACCAGGTCTGATGCCAGTGAGAGCTGAGGGATTTATCTATAAAGAGAAAAGACACTCAAAGTCACCAGGTAGAATAGAAGGGGTATAGAAGCAGCTCAGAAACCACCTTGATGAATGGTAGCGCTGCAGTAAACACCATCATCATCATCATCATATTATTATTAATCTTGTGGTTTAAGCTTCTAAAAACAGGATTTTGGCTGCTCAGTTATGCAACAGTCGCCCTCCGTCCCTCCTTTGTTGTCGCTGCTGCTGCTGTGGTTTGTCTTGTCCAGGTGCTCGTGTGGATCAGAGTAGTTTGCTGCTCTGGCCAGCTGTTCGGCCACCTGCAGAGGTGAGACAAAAGAGAAGCGCAGGGGTGAAACAGAAACAAAGAGGGATGAGGGATGAGAAACGGAAGAACACAAGGATACCGAGATTAGGGAGAAAATTATACGGACGGGGGGACAACAAAAACAAAAAAAAAAAACAGGGAAAACTGACAACAAAAAGCTTGCAGCTGAGAAGTGAAGGCAGATTCTACCTTTTAATCCACACTGAGTAGAACAGGTGCAGCCTTGGGTCCGAGCGCTGCGTGTTTTCTGGCCTAAAGCCTTTGTGTTTTAGCAGCAGATGCTCTTCATTCGTCGGGTGATTATGGACAGAAAATTACAAACAGCAACCCTGGGGGGAATTTTATGCAACAGAAAAAAAAATAGAAAATATATCACTTTATTAATCAAAGACTGCAACCAAGCATTTTTTTTTTCATGAAATGAATATCATGGTAAAATAAAACAGCAGATCACAGAGCTGCATGTGGAAACAGCAATTATTTCCATATTTATAGAAATGTCCGTATGAGAGAAGAGACTACAAAAGCCATGTTTAGCTTTAATGTGGTACACAGTATGCAGGATCATAAAGAAATCATGGATTTGGTCAATTATGTGATATGACGCCACATAGAAAACAGCATTTAGCTCTGCTTTCTGCTGTTTACACAGGACGTCTTACTAAAATGGTCACCGTGCAACGTGTTTGCTCTCCGTATATATCGTCTACACTCTTTATTTAAGGCTCAAGTATTCTCCAGGTGGTAAAGTTTTGTTTGACTTCTTAACCTTACAAGTGTCGGCTGAGTCAAGCACACTCAGGTTGTATTAAGAAAGAAGACAAGAGGTTTGTCTGTTTGACTGCAGACCAGTGACGTTAAAAAAAAAAAAGCTTTGAAAACTTCCCAACATAAGGAAAGTTCAAGTGACACTGCACCCGGTCTTTTGAATATAAAATGCTCATTGCAGGTAGGATTAAAGGTGGGCGGTGTTGTAAGCGATGACTTCCACTGAGGCCATGTGTGAAGTCATGTTTCGGCTAAAAAAAATGTCAAACGCACACAGCGGCTGAGAGCAGAGCAGTGAGTCATGTTGCGGTTGACTTTTTGTGGACAGTCGATGATTGTGACAATCTGAATTGTGAGTAAAAGCTGTGAATTTAGGTCAGCCAGGGAAATAATCAACTGCAAACCTGACACTGCATTTCCACGACAACACAGTTGTTATCTAATCATCAATTAAGCCTTTCAACACCATTAACTAACACAATGTAGCATTAGAACACAGGAGTGATGGTTGCTGGAAATGTTCCTCTGTACCCCTATGGAGATATTCCATTAAAAATCAGCTGTTTCCAGCTAGAATAATCGTCACAGACCCCTTTTAAGCCAGCAGGAAAGTGAGTTTTATACTCAGAAGATATGGATACGCTTTTGGGATTATTCTTAGTCACGACTGCGCACTGCTTTGTGCTAAATGCTAACTTCAGGATGCTACCGTGCAACTAAAGTCATACATCAACCAAGAATGGGAAAGAATTACACCTAAAAAGCTTCAATAATTAGTGTCCTCAGTTACCAAAGGCTTCTTGTATGTTGTTAAAGGGAAAGGGGATGTAACACAGTGGTAGACATGCCTCTGTCCCAGCGTTTTGCAGACAACTAATTCAAAATTAGTGAATATTTGCAAAAAAACAAAGTTTATCAGTTTGAACATTAAAAATCCTGTCTTTGTAGTGTATTCAATTGAATATATGTTGGAAAAGATTTGCAAATCATCCCAACGTCCCAGCTTCATTGGAATTGTTATTATATTTCTTTCTTTCTGAATGATTGTTAGATTTACACCAAAGTAGTGGACCAGCAGAGCCAGAACTCCATCCAAATTAACTTCAGATTTATTTTTCGACAGGTTAAGAGGCAGACAGGAAAGTGGGGGAGAAGAATGGGGGGAGACCTACAGCAAAGGCCGTGAGCTGGAATCGAACCCAGGCCACTGCATCTGGGAATCTAGCCTGTTTATGGGTTGCCCGCTCAACCAGTCTGGACGCCCATTTACTTCAAATTTTAAGATAAAGTAAAACTTTATTAATGCCGAAGGAAACTCTTGTGCCAGATATTGCTCAGAAAAACTAATAATATAAGAAATGCTGTGTCTAAAAAGTAAAAATCAATAATATAAGTACAATACATTACTGAAATCGACGGATCGAAAAATACTTACTGCCACCTCTTTAATCCTGCCGCCGTAGTGGTTGAAAGTTCCGAAAAAGACGAATGCATCTGTCTTCATTCCAAGATACGAGTATTATGAGTTTTACGAATATTGGCTGATTGACAGAGGAAGCAGAGACGTAAGAGCAGCTGTTTGATTCTTAAAAATAGGAAAACTGAGCAGTTTCCTCTTAAATGTGAGGCTCGACAATAAAACATCATTTCAAAAATGTTTTCAGAATGCGCACGAGAGCCAAGGTCCTCATTTAAAGGTGTTTTTTAATTTAAATTACCATATGAAAAAACTCACAGAGCTGAAAGTTCTGGTCCAAATGTTTACGTACAGCTGTGTACTTCAGAGCACATTGTTGGAGAGGCGTTGCTGATTTGGGAAACTGCAGATTTGCTATGTAGAACTCTTTGATGTGCATAACCGACACATTACAGCATTTCATGTTGCTCCCCTAATGGCCGTCTAAACTAGGACAAATCAGATTATTTACAGATTCATGAAGAGGAAGGCTTTCCGTTGCTTCGATTTCATTCCAGCAAACGCACACATGTAGCAACCTTTGATGTTACACAACTAGACTGAACAGCTTCCAGAGACAGCATGTCTTCTTTACATCTGACACCAGCAGGTACACACATAGAAAACAAGCAAAACGGGGAGTACATGAAGACTTTGAGTGTGTATAAATTCATAAAAAGAGGAATGTGTACTGTAGTATAAGTGAGAGTTGAGCAGCCATATTGCTTCTTGCCCTCAGTTTTAGTCACTGACTGTTTAATGACACAAATTTCTTAGACATTTACTTAAGTTCTACAAAACTGTGCTGCAGATCTCTTGTTTTCTAGGGGGGAAAAGGAGGACACAAAGTGCACACTGCTTAAATAAAAGAATCATTCCAGTTTATTCCAACTGGGGCATTATCCTCACAGTTTTTTAGCATTAATGCTGCAATCAATTTCTGAGATAGCTTAAAAGCCTCAAATGGCAAGAAATTAGCAATGAAACAATTCAAGTAATAGACTGTATTAAGAGGATGGATGTGGTAAACCTGCATTCTTTCTGATGACCAGCAGAGGGTGAGTCCTCTGGTTGCAAAAATAAGTCCAAATGTATGTAAGTCTACAAAAAAAGGGCCAAACTTCTTACCTGATTTTCTACCTCGGTAAACGTTTTCCTCAAGAGTTTATGGTCTCAATAGGCAGTTTCAAGTTTCCTGCAGCACAATATGATGATTATTTTGCAAAGAATGGTCCCATTTAGAGGAAAATAGCTGATAAAGCAGGCTATGTTTTAAAGCATTGCTACCTTGTGAGCGACAGGTTTCTGCCGGATGGACATGCACAGTGTCCTCCGGTTCTCAATCAGTACAAAGCTTGCTTGTCGGGTCTGATTTGAAAAAAAAAATAAGATGGAGATGGCCTAATTCTAAACACAAGGCTTCACAACTGTCCACAAGCCAATGGGTGATGTAACAGTGGCTACGTGTATCTTTTATACACAGTCTGTTAGTAAAACTGTCCATTTTAGACATCCATCACAGTTTACAGATCAGTTACCTGGTTAAACCCAGATCTACAATAACTGCTGTGTTTACGCAGTTTTCTTGTACAGTGAGCTATTATTTTTTGAGTATAAGTGCAACTAGCATTACTTAGATAATGTGCCTAATCAGGACACCATAGAATGTGGCTGTTTAATATAGATGTACCCACAAACAAAATGACCTTGCACTGAGCATAGGCATGTGTACGTTATGTACGGATACCGAATCACGTGACCTAAATATGTAGCGGCGGTGGAAATTGATGGGACTCAGAAACACCCCCACAATTTAATCAGTTGTTCCTTGTTTCATTTCCAACGGGAAACATTTCTTCCAACATTTCCACTTCTGACAGCTGATGTAACTTTCACTTGTTGTTACAGTGACGTTGTGCTGCTATCTTGAAGTGATACAGAAATCTTTAACAAATCCGTGGATCCAGACTATAAGCTGCATCACTGCCAAAATCTAATCAGTTGGTCCTTGTGTCATTTCTGACTTTCCTTGAAAATTTCATCCATATCCAGGGAGACAACGGACAGACAGACAAAAGTTTGTCGATGGACACACAACTCTGCCATTTCTTGGTGAAGTAAAAACAGTAAAAAGCTCCACCTGGTGGCGCAGACAGATACTACAGCTAATCTAAACTACGTAAAGTGTGCATTATTTATGACAATGGTATCGACAGATACTAAATTGTTGGGCAGAAAAACATACGTGATTGGGAAATCTCCACTTAAAATGTATCTCAAACTTATTAAAGGTATGTATTTACAATTTTTTTTGGCAGATCTATGGAGTCTCTGCCTCTGTCTGTTATAATACTGAAGTAATTCAGCCATATAGATCTGAACCTGAAACGGAATCTGAAACAATAAAGACACAGAAAATGAAACCCTGAAACCTGACAAGAGTAGTGCCTTAGATTTGTTGCCTGTTTGTACTTTTCAGACTATAGTTTCAAGGTGGAAAAGCTCCGCTGTGGCATTAATTGCTCATTTTGTTTAGTCTTCCGGTATATAAACAGCACCATATGGATGTGTTAACAAGATAAACAACTTGATTTTCACTGGAGGTGGTGTTAAATAATCTGTTTACTATACACTGAAATGTATTTCCTCATTGTTTATTGTCAACTGTTGGTTGTTTTCTTCAATGCAGTGGAAGAATAAATACCAGCTGCATATGTCACACTCTGCTAGTGTTGTATATGCAGCGTATCGGGAGAAAAGCTTAATAATTGTGACAAGTCAGTTTTATGAAACCAGTCCCAGAACAGACCCACTGATTCTAAGCACAGATACTCATTTAGATTATCATCATTGAACTCTATAGTCACATCCAGCTCAGAAAACCAACATAGAGGGAGGAAGACACACACAGTGATCACAGTGGGAGGTTCATGTCAGCCTCGGGCGAGTCTGGATCTCTGGTTTGGTGGAGGGAGTGCCAGGAGAGACAAAAAGCAGAGGATGGAGGGGGGGAAAGGCAGTATAAAACAAAGAGATGTAGTATTTTTAGTGGTATTTTCTGTCTGTGTCGGAGAAATTGTGACAGCGGTTGTGTGTGTGAATGTCTGGAGAAAATGGGAAAGCATCTGTGTGTGTGTGTGTGTGTGTGTGTGTGTGTGTGTGTGTGTGTGTGTGTGCGCGTGTGTGTGCGTGCGTGTGTGTGTGTGTATGACCGCTGAGAGAGTTCATCCCACGCTGGGTATTTCTGCTGAATCAGTGACTAGTCACCTCTCCTAGGAAGGTAAACAACACATTAACACATACACACACACACGCCGTGATGCACAAACACACCTACGTAGTCGTATACCGTCATTGCACATACGCACAAATGGTCATCCATGAGGATCCATAGACAGAAATGCAGCAGCGTGCACACATTTCAAGTTCATCTATATTTACGGTGCACCTCAGCTCCTGAATATTAAACCTGGATAGTTCTAAACACCGTGTTCACGCTATCTGCAGTTTTTCCACACTGTGATTAGATGACGTTCTTATTTATTGTGCAGAGTAGACCGACACATCAAGGGGGTTATTAACACTGTTACTGACACAAGCCAAAGTGGAGGGTGTTGCTGTTTATAGCGTTTTTCCTTTGGCGTCATGTTTCTATGACTCTCGAGTAAGAAGTAAGCAGAAAACAAAACCATCAACAATGACTGTGAGCTTGTAACGTAACCTCCTAACTAACCTGTTTTCAACATTATTATTGGAAGCTGGAATCTAAAATAAAGCAAATGATTGACTTTCAGTTGATACATTTACTGTATACAGTTCAAGAAACTAAAGAAAAATAAATAGCTTTCTTATGCCTTGGTTCGTTTTAAACAAAAAGCTATTGTGCTTCCATAAAGTGTATTTTTTCAGAGTAGTGAATAGAAAAAAGTACACATTTACTAGTGCAATTCAAACAATTGCAATATTGTGAAAAAGATTTTGTTTTCCATCAGTTTTGAAAAAAGGAATATTCTTCAGGCTTTGTAAATGTTCAAGTAATTTTCTGTTTTAATTTTGATAATTATGGCTCAAAAAATTTAAAAAACAAATTAAAAAAACTAACTCAAAATATCAGAATATTTTATTTTAAGTTTGAGAAAATTACTATGAGATGCACTAGAATGTGTTCATTTTTACCTGTTTTTTGGACATTTATGCTAATTGGTGCATATTTAAATACATAACACACAACTGGCATAAATGAACATGCAATTGCATCAAACTTGTAACATTTATTCCTAAAACACATAGAGAATTTGGATCTTATCTGGCTGTTGACAGCATACGCTGATTTATGGTGGGATAAAACTGCATATCCACAATCCCCTCTACAAAAACCTTTAACTCTAATATGTCAACAAAGTGGAACAGATGTGTTCAGATTTCTGTTTTATAATAATGTTCATAATCAACTCTGAATGTTTCATGATTACATCTATTGTTGTACTCGGTGCACCTGTGGTTTCTCCCTTTAAAAACATATAATTTTGTGCCTCTTTGCGTGATGTGAGCACAGCATTTCTTCTCAGATATGAAACTCGGCCTTCTTGCTGCAGCGCTGTAGTGGATGGATTTTCTGAGTGTAGCATTTATTCAATATTTATACGGCGGCTCAGTTAACAGTCACATATTCATTCACCCTTTTCCCTCTCTGTCTTTCTCCTGTTCATCCCTCCTGTTCTTGTTTACTGAAGAATATGGAAGGTAAATGTCAAGTACGTCATTTCTCACATCTTGTCTTCTCTCCTTTTCTTGCCACAGGGAGTCAGTCAGGGCTCTGGATGCTGAGAGAAACTCGATTTATACAGAAATGTTGTACAAAATGCTGGAAAACATTCATGCTCTTTGTATTTAATTAAAAAAAAAACAGGATACTTAATACGTTCTAGGTATTTACATGTAATAATAATTAGGGATAGACCAATGATCAGCATGGCTGATTACCTTGACCGATATTTGGCATTTTTTGTTAAATTATTGACAGATTATTGATCTGATTGGTCTGATGTAGCCTCCTCTCTCTGTCTGTCGCCACTCTGTGGTCTCAGACATGTCTGCAAAGACTGAACAAGAAACACAAACCAGGATATTACCTGCTGTCACAGTGGCTAAAGCTATGCTAACGGCTAGCGGCTAAATGGATAGAATGCAGCCGCAGATTAACTTTAAACAGAATCTGGAAAACAATAATTAATAATGCTTTAAGATCTGGACCTTAGTGGACAATAAAAATGACAAAACAGCAAAAGATTAAGACAAGAAAAGCACTCAGAGAGCACAGTACTCCACCAAGGCTGTTCATTCCCCCATATGGCATTGCCAGAAATGCAGCATATTTTTGTAGAAGTGTACCATTTGTTTATTAGTTGTTGATGATCAGAAATCACGGTAGCACAGAATGTGGTCATTTAATACAGATGTACCCACAAACAAAATGACCTTGCGCTGAGCATAGGCATGTGTTATGCATGTGTACGTGATGTACGGATACTGAATCGCATGACCTAAATATGTAGTGAGTGGCAGGAATTGATAAGACTCGGAAACACCCCCAAAATTTAATTAATTGTTCCAAGTATGATTTCCGATGGATCAGTCCCAATAAGTCCGCAGTGGTGGATTTGTAGTAGGATGACAATCATGTGATCGTCAGCTGGCAGCTGAGTAGAACATAGTGTTCACTTGTTCTCATAGTTACAGTGACGCCGTGCCCCCGTCTGGCAATGATACAGAAATCTTTTACAAATCCTTGGATCCAGACTATAAGTCGCATCACTGCCAAAATCTAATCACTTGGTCCTTGTGTCATTTCTGACCTTTCCTGAAAATTTCATCCAAATCCGTTTGTCTGTTTTTGAGTAATGCTGTGCACAGACAAACATACGCCAATCATCATGTCATGTGTTCCTTGGTGGAGTAAAAATAGAGAAGAACAACAGATGTAACTACAGGAGACAAATTGATCAATGTCAGTTTATCCCACATAAACAGAGGAGAGTGTCCTGGTTTAATCACTCCTATTTCTATTTTACATATTCAGTTATAGTCACCCTTATTAATGAAGAAGGCTAGTTATGAATGACAAGTTTACTGCTATCACATGCTGTTAAAACATTACATATAATGTATATCACGCTTAAATATCAGTTATTGGCCTTTCTTGATTACGAATAATTGACATCAGTAATCAACATACTGTTTGTCAGAGCTACTACTGCAAAGACAGCGTTAATAAAAGTGGAAAACACTGGACAGTCGAGATATAGGAAACAAGAACACGATGCACCATTAGCACATCTAGCCACGTCAGACTTCATGTGAGGCACCAATCTGCAGTTTAGTTCATACATGTAACTGATAAACTTTTACTTCTATTTTACATTCATAGGAACCAAACATCTCATTCGTGTTGTGCGAATCTAAGAGTCAGTGTACAGCAGCAGCAGGACTTTGGCAGCACTGAACTCTCCTCAGGTTTCTGTTTGACGGGGTTATCGGTGCCTCGACTCCTTTGGCTCCTTTGATTCAGTGGGACACTTGACAGCCTCTAAACTCTGGCAGGATTTAGAAGGATGAGATGTGGGGCACAGTGTTGTAGTAAAAGCTTTTAGCGAGGTTTTGTTCAGGGAATTGAAAAGATTTCCTCATCCCACAGGGGAGGAGTCATTGTAAACAAACTGGTATGCAGATGAAACTACCGGATTTACAAAGAACACAAGAAAACCCTACAGATTAAGGGAAATTAATTTGTCTTGTTTTCTGTGAAAGTTGTAGCAAATCCAATGTGTGTTTTACAGCAGGAAAACGTTCATTTGATTGTACTGTATGACAGAATGGCCATTTTTTACCCTAACCCCAGCGCTAATACCCGATATGCAGCTATTCAATAGGTCATTGCAGCTGGTGAAATCCAAAATAGCAGGTAGCAGCTGCCATCACAGCTGAAAGTATCTCACAGTCAAGCAGTTACTATCTAACACTTGCTGCCAAAACATGGGTTGAAAGAGAAAACCTGCAGCCAGTGGTGGGAAAATGGTGCCAAATAAAGAAAAAGGCTTTTGCTGGCCGAGCTAGATGTAGAAGAAGAAGATATGCAGATATGCATTCATTGAAGCAGTCTGCAGGTGATGATGAGGACAGTGGTAAAGATGCAGCAACAAAGCAGACTAAATGATTTTGCAAACTATCTGGATTAAATGTTGAAGTCTCATTACATATTTGACCATTCCCAGGGTTTAACTCTCAAATATGGACAAATGTTTAGAGATATTTATGCTAGATTTCTTTGAAGTGTTTTAAAAAATAGTCATAAATTTCAATTGTAAATGAGTAAAATAACCAAGGAAATTTGATTATTTTCTTCTAGACCGTTCATCAGCCCTTTGCAGGTATGCTTTCTAGCCAGCCCAGTAATGAAATGAGTTGTTAAACTCTAGAGTGTAAACAGGTGAACATGGCTGTGAACAAGAAAGGAAACAAATGGAGGAGGACGAGGAAACAGGAACCATCCCAGGTGCAATTAGAGGTGGATGTTATTGTGTGACTCTGAAGTAAATTAGAGCACAATGCATTATTCATATCATCAGGTTGAACTTCATTCAAGTTATTTATTGTTGCATCACAAGAAACAAAGTCAAGTATGCTGCAATGTTTTAAATTATTCTGATGATAAAAGCAGCTATAAAGTGTAATTAGGTGATCTTTTCAAATTCAGCTTTGAGTTTTTTGCTTTCTGTGGGAAGAAAAAACTTGGAGAACTTGTTTCATTGTTTTACATCCTAGTTTAATGCAAACTGTACAAATAAACAAATAGATTTTTTTCAAGATTTGCTGATCGATGAATATGTTGTATCAGTTTAATTAATGACAAAGTTATGTCAATTAGTTAATAACCTATAAAATATAAAATAAGTGATTGCATATGTATTCATGTGACTGATCTCATGTAACACAGGATGACATCATCAAAATTGGCCTTTATGGCCATCAGACTAGCCACTGTGTTTGATGGAGACCAAATACACACCCTCCCCATCGTGAAACATGGTGGTGGCAGAATCATGGCATGAAACATGGTGGTGGCAACATCATGGCATGAGACATGGTGGCAACATCATGACGTGAAGCATGGTTGTGGCAGCATCGTGATGTGAAGCATGGTGGTGGAAGCATCATGACGGGAAGTATGGCTGTTACAGAATCATGATGGGAAGTGTGATTGTGGCAGCATTGTGATGTGAAGCATGGTGGTGGAAGCATAAGAACGTGAAGCATGGTTGTGGCAGCATCGTGATGTGAAGCATGGTGGTGGAAGCATAAGAACGTGAAGCATGGTGGTGGCAGCATCATGATGTGGGGATGGTCCTCGGCAGCAGGCCCTAGAATTCTGGTAAAGGTAGAGAGTGTTTGAATTTGGTATATCAAACTGAGGTCGCAAATTCCCAGGCGGCTTTTTGTTGCTTGTCCACCTTTGTGTGACACTAGCTGTGTGCTAGCAACACCCAGAAAAAGTCCATCCTCTGAGATACAGTGATTACAGAAGCTGCTGGATTTGAGCTTTTTAAAGTTTCCCCACCGCCACCTCTGCTCTGATAAATCCATGCTTCATATATACGCTGCACCTTGATAAAAGCTCCGTTACCTCAGGGCTCCAGATCTCATCTTTTGAGATCCTGCCTCAGTTGTGGCTCCGGTTTAAGCTTTAAGTCAACTTGTGCCTGGAGACTCCTTCACCTTTAAGTCTGAACTTTCTGTGACCCACTGAGGTGCTACAACCTGCCTGTTGCATACGATAATGAACTGATCAAAGCAAAATGCTTGCACAAATATTAGTGTCACTACACATACAGTCGGAATTATATCCTAATAAGAAAAAGTAGCATTTTTCCTGCTTGACTTTGTTTTTTATTTATCCACCTATCGCACTTCTTTATAGTCCTCTCTTACACTTACTTTTTCTTTAGCGTACAGCTTTTCTTGCTTTTCTTTCTCTATTACTTTCCATATTTGTCTCATTATCTGTCCTCCCCTTTATATATATATAAAAAAATATATATATCCTGTTTTTTTTTTATCTTTTTCTTAGTACAGACCCAGTTTGTCCTTCTGTTAATAATTACCCATTTCTCTTTTCTCTCCCCATTTATCTGTCATTTTCACTGTGTCTTGATCTCCTTTTCCCTTTCTCTCTCTCCGCCTCTTTCGCTCTTAATGTATCTCTTTCTAAATCTTGGCAACTCTCGGACTCTTCATTTTTTCCCTCCCTTTCTCTGCATATAAAATCATCTCTTGCTCTCGCTCTTATCCTCCGTTGGCAGGCCCATATGCTTTGAGCCTCAGAGAACCACTCTGCACATGTCTTTTTTTTTTTATTTATTGGAAAAGCAGACATCTAGAGAGAGACATTGGCTCTCTGCTTATATCACATCACATCAGTGCAATTTGATACTGACGGACAGATTATTGGGGGAAGAGATTGCAGTCGACTGATATGAGCAATGTTTCGCTGCTTGTGTCGGCTGCAGTGTGGCATTAATAATCTCTTTGTATTACCAGTTATGTATTTGCTCAAATGTGCAACACAGTGTTTGTGATAATTATCTTACTTCAAAAATCTGTTTTTACATATTGAGACTTCTACCCCTTTCTATAACTATCAGGTGTATGACTCGTCTCTTTTTTTATACAGTTTAGTTGCTTTCATTTATATGTATACATGCAACATAATCAAATTTTTTCTTTTTGATGAATGAATGAAGCACCATATATTTTGAATGAGTCAGCAGGAGGTTGTTGGGGTGGATGGTGGGCGTGTAAAGTGGACAACACACCAGAGACTCGGGTTTACAGTTAGACTTTCATTTATAGTTGAATTAGTTTATTTTATTTTATTGCTTATATTAGGAAAGACAGCACACAATTAAAAGGAATCACACCAGAGTTAGCTAGCAGCTCATTTACATTGGTTGTCCCTGGACAGATAATTAAAAAAAAAAGAAAAACAGCCACAGAACAATAAGTCCACCACATAAAACAACACAGTACTTAAAAGTCCATCAGTGTGACATGATAAATGCATTCAGTAAACATCACAAGTAAACAGCAGTCATTGGCGATGACAGTTTTGTGCATTTTTTCTTTTTACTTAAAACACAGCAAAGCTTCTTGAGTCTTCCGAAGCTTTAGCTGAGGAAACAATTTCACAAAAGTACTCTGGAATATTAAATGAATATGAACTGCAGACCTCAGTTGTTTTAACCTTAGCCAAGGGCCGTGAATGCGGAAACGGTAAATAATACTTTAGTTGCTACCCCAAATTTACCCAGGCACCCAGGAAATACAGACCAAAAGTACAGATTGCAACAGAACAGAGGTGACTCAGTTGATTAATCAATTAGTTGCTGTATAAACAACACTTCTGACAGCTGATTCACTGTTTGAGCCAATTTCAAAGTGAGAAATGTGTAAAATTCAGCTTCTCAATGTGAATATCCTTTTTTTTTTGTTACAGTGAGCTCAATGTTTTGGAGGTTTTGGGGTTGATCAGATAAAAAAATCAGTCTGAATTGTTTACTTGGGTTTCAGAGAGTGAAACTGGCCATTTTTCACTGTTTTCTGACGCTTTGTAGAGCAGTTATTCTCTGCCAATGAATGCGGCAAAGTTATGTGACGATCAGCGTCTGTTCGCAACATTACTCAAAAACAGATTAATGGATTTGGATGAAATTTTCAGGGAAGGTCAGAAATGACACAAGGACCAAGTGATTAGATTCTGGCAGTGATGTGGCTTTTAGTCTTGATCCACAGATTTGTTAAAGATTTCTGCATCATTGCAAGATAGAGGCACAGCGTCACTGTAACTATGACAACATATGAACACTACGTCAGCTGCCTGCTGATGATCACATGATTATGATCCTACTACAAATCCACCTCTGTGGACAACAATTTTTTTAAACATTTCATCCATTGGAAATCATACGACGACTGAGCAGCCTTGGCGGATTACTGCGCTCTCTGAGTGCTTTTCTTGTATTATTAGGTGAATCGCTGGTTTGACCCTTTGAGACGATTCACAGATTTTCACTGGTTGTGACAAGCATGCTTGCATTTAGCAAGTCACAAACAAATTAATTATTAAGTGTCCTCATTAATGTTATAGAAAACCTTATCCTGATAGAATTGTACTTCCTCCAAATTTTTTTGGCTGATGCAGTTTAAGAGACATCATTTCTGGACTTTTATTGTCTTTAAAGCATTATAGTTTTATAACTGTAATTCAGTACTTATCCTCATTACACATTAAATAAGTGGCTTGACATCTTCATTACCTTCCCACTAAAAAATCTATGTACAGTGGTCCCCCGTCTATCGCGGGGGTTACATTCCACACCCCCCAACAATCAGCAAAAATCTGCGAAGAAGGGACCATATTTATTTTATTGTTTATATATATTTTAAGGCTTTATAAACCCTCCTCACACTGTTATTTACTTTTCTCACACTGTAATAAACAGATGCTGAACGCTGCTATACACAGGAGACAGAGGAGACTGATGCTATGGTTGCTGAGCCAATCAGTGCCCAGCGCTGTACGCTGCACATTTTATTTCAATTTAATAGTCTTTTAATGTTTAATTATTGTTTTTTTATATTGTTTTCAACTTGTTAGGCTAGAAAATGCTCATTAATAAATTTAATTAATTACTTTATTAAAATAATTGAAATAATAAATATATAAAAATACCTATACACTGCAAATTCCTGCAATATAGCAAAAAATTCCAAATACCAAAGACACTGTTACAATCCGCAAGACAGTGAACCGCAGAAAGTAAACCGCGATATGGTGAAGGACCACTGTATTTAATTAATTAAGTAAATTAAAGTAAATATGATGCAACACAAAATCTATTTCAATTAAAGTGCAGTTTAGTTTTTTGACATATTTTACAAAACCTACTCAGATAAGCTCCAGTACTTTATACATTAAAGGAAAAACTCACTCAACTATCAGATATACCTACAATAAATAGATATGTGGAAACAAAAGATTTTACACTTGAAATGTCTTAATAATGATCCCTGTAAACCTCGTTCTGAAAAGATAACCCTGCAGTTTTTTAAAATTTCATTGTTCAGCAAATGGAACATTCACATGTTCTTATGGTCTAGTTTTGATACAAAAATTGTCCTTTAAGAAGAAGTAAAATGAGAGCATGACAGCTTAAAATTAATGATTTTCCCACCTGCTGGTGCCAACTGTCAAAATAGAAAGTGAAGCACAGGCAAAGGAAAGGTGGATCATATGGAAGGAATGGCAGAGGACGGATTTCAGATTGTACACTGCAACAGTCCAAGAAAATCGCTGCAACAGCATCAGGTGTGAAAATTTGAAGTAAAGAAAAAGCATCTCAAAATCTTCTTACCAGTATCTCTATTGATCACTGAAGAACGCGTTCGGTATGGAATTCTTACAAAAACACAACATGTTGGACCCTTCTTGGGACTTCTTGAAGTCAGCAAATAGCAGAAGTTTTGACTTTGATTTGAGCGCAGGTTAAACATGGTGTGCTAAATAATTAGTGTGTTTCCAGACTTTACACTCATCTAAGTTAGTTCCTGACTGTAGTTTCAGATTTTACAGAAAGATCTCAGTGTTGTGTCGTTTGACAAGGAAGCAAATACCTTTATTTCCTTTATACAAGGTTACGGACATATTCGCTGTCTGCAGGCATCAATAGTTGGGACATAAAGAAAGTGTTTGCTTTCCTTCAGCTTCATCCTGCAGTGTTTCCTCGACAATAAGACACTTTTCCTTTTCTATGGCAACCAATACAATAAAGGAAACATCAAGACAAACATGCTTCCAGTCTGTAGCTGTCAGAAAACTGCTTTACAATTTTGTTTAGCAGCCAACACAACATTAAATATTTAAAATGCTACCTACTGTTTTGACAGTTTCTTGTCTGCAAACTGAACTGCTTCAACTTGTGAAATGTTGATGATATTTAAGATTTTAAATAGAATTTACTCATGCAAATTAAATGTTCTCTACCTTTGCATGAAATGTGGTCTCTGTGTGAAACGTGTCAACTTTATTTGTGCTTATCGTGCTTCACTCCCTACCTTTAAGACAATGAAATGAATTTCACAGTATTTAATTACAGCTAGTACATTTTCACAGCTAACAAATGTATATTGTGCACCTTAAAATGGGAGTTATTTGGGGAAGGTGTTGGCAGATGACTTCTTGCTGCAAAAACTGTTTTTTTGCACACATAACAAATTCGTTGTTTTCCCCATTTGATTTGCTTCATTAAGCCCAACTTTCTCCCTTTTCATAAGGAGTCACGGCTCGAAGGACGAGGTCAAATCTGGTGTGCAGTTTCCAACTAATTGGGAATCAGTGACCGAGTGTAGCCGAGCCGATAAATGCCGTATTCAGGATGCTAATGTGAGTTGACAGAAACCAGCGTTAATCATTCAGACCATGATCACTGTGTCACACTGACCCACAGGCATAGAGCCTAAACATGAACACACATCTGCTCTAGGACACACACACATTTTTACTAATGAATGGATCACTGATGTTGTAACTATGAGGACAACATTTCCCTCTATTTTCTTGCATTCATTTGCGGTTTGTCCTTTAATTGTGTTCTTAGATGTATTTGTACATTATTCATTAATGGTCAGAGTGAATTGTTGCTTTTCAACATTGCGCTTGCAGACTAACTGAAAAAATAGAAATGAAATATGCTTAAAGATTTATTATCAGACCCAGTAGCCTGACGAATTATAGTACATTGTTATGGAAATGAACTGCACTTAACCTGAATATGTGTTTTCAGTCATGTAATAGCTGGTTGTTACATATGGAGTGAAAGGAAAATCTCAGTTTCAAATGGTCCCTCATTTCAGATGCCAACATCTCCCTGATTTTTCTCCATCCGTCTACTGACTCCTGGTTCATGACTCTGACTTCTTTCCAGTCTAAGTAGCAAGTGGACCTTAACCATGATATGAATTTTTATGTCAAAGAGTTAAGACCTGGTCACATCAGAAATCACAAGAGCAAACTTCATTTGTATGCGTATGCTAATGATATGTGCCATTTGGGACTATTTGCAATGCTAACTGGTGAACTGCTGTAGCTGTGAGTTAAATTCACTTCATGCTTTCCTCATGTACGTCCACTTCCATGTCTGTAAAAATAAATGGCATAAATTTTTTGACCCGTCCAATTTGTGAGGGTCTGCGGTTGTAACCACATAGTCCATTCACTCTGCAAGCACACCAGGGAAACAAATGATGCTTAAAAGAAATGTTTGGCACGAGGCGACACTGTACAACAAGATTCTTGGCCATCTATACATTTATATTTCATTGTTGTTGTTGAAGTAGTCACTGCAGGACTTTGGAGGTGCTTTCATAAGTACATGCTTTCCATTACCAATTGTAAATTCTCCAGAAATCCCGTGCTATGACTGCCCACTGTGTTCGGTACACTTCAGGAATAATCACTGACAAGATGCCACATTCCAATCTGTAATTAGCTGTATCCTTTAAAAGTTGCATGTGTGTCCACACATGCAACTTTTAAGGTATGAATGGGGAAGGTATGAATGGGGTCTTAATGGCTAACTGGAAAAATGCTTGAACCTAATGAGTCACAAAATAGTCTGTATATAACCTCCTTCACAACATCCATTGGTGCTGCTGCTGTTTTGAAGCATCAAATATGAAGTTTCACTGTTTACATCTTGGTCTTTTGAACCAAACAAAGGGCAGATCTAGCCAATCTAAGAACTCAAGTCACACATGAAATTCTATCCTGCTTTATCATCTATTTTCCTCTAAATCAGATAATATTTTACAAACCAACTACCATACTGCATTGAAGAAGACTTGAAACTAGGGATTGAGACCATAAACTCCTCATAAAAAAGTTTACTGATGTAGCTAATCAAATATAAATCAGGATCATTTCCTCATCGAATTCTATAGGATTGTCCTTTTTTTGCAACCAGAGGAGTTGCCCCCTGCTGGCTTTTAGAAAGAATGCATGTTCAAGCCACTGAGTTTCTTTAGATGTTCTTCTGAACTGTGGCACCTCTACCCCCTCACATTTCATCATTGTTTCGTTGATTAAAAATTAACTGAAAAGGGTGAAAATGGCTTTCAAGTGTCCATTAAGTAGCATTGGTAGGGTCAGATTAACCTGATGTGTCAGCATCATTAGTTACTCCAACACCCAGAAAACACAGAGCAGAACCACAGAGCAAAAGTGACTAAGTTGATTCATCAATTATACTGCTTGATAGCAGTGAATTAACAGCATGTCTGTTAGTTGATTTATTGTTGCCAGCCATTTAAATTTGGTCATTTAGTTATTTGAAAGTGATGTATGCTCTGACAAATCAGTAAATTATGTTCATGAAACCTGCATATGTCCAATAGGTGAGACACTCAACATCACCACGAGCATTAACTTGGAAACTCGAGGCTGTTTGCTCAGTGGCCAAGGAAATGTTGTGTGCATGACAACAGTGGCTTTAAGAGCGAGCTCAGTACGAGAACATGTGAGTCACAGCAGAGGTTGGATCGACTGTAGGCTTTTCTTCTTAGCATTAAGCAGCCTGTGTTTTCACGGGGGCAGAGCGATCGGCACATAGAAAAGAAAGGTGAACATTCAAGTGTGCAGAGGGATGGTGTGCACATGTGCTGGTGATTGCCTGAGAGAGAGACTAGGACTCAGTATGATGCTATCATTCACAAACCGCAGTGAAGAGGAGGAAAACTTCAGCAGATGGTCACTCAGCATCAGCCTGTCTGAGCTCCTCCCTGTCAACTCTAACTCGCTCTGTCTTGTCAGCTGCAGTTTCTGCTCTTGAACGCCCCCTTCTGATGCCATTGATTGCATCGACCCGTTCCTTTCTATGTAAGCAGAGATACAGATACAGAACACACATCAAGTGGCTGCACTGTTCTTAAGAAGTATATTCTAGCTATGCCCACCATTGAATTACTTCACTTTTAACTGAACACACAGCAGCTGAAAATGGCCACTAAATTTCTGCCTTTTGATTAGTAGTATTAATTGACTATAAGTAACCTGACAGTCGAATTAGACACACATGATATGTGCCAGCATGTTCAAAATGCATGCTGTCTTCAAAAAATTGCCCGAATGACACCATTTATCAGAGCCAGAAACTGTAAAAACACAAAGAATTTTCTACTTTTCAACAGTCCTTGAACAGCTCATCCGTGGTGTTACATTCCATCAGGAAACTTTACCAAATCAAAGCTTGAAGTCGTGATGTTCCGCCAATGTCACATTTTTTCTGCATGTCTCACTTAAAACTTTGTCAAAAGAAAACCTGTTGCCCTGAGCAGATTCTCTTAACAACTAAAATTTCGTTGCTCCTGGGCACAATCGTGAAACAACTGATGACTCAGCTGCAGCCTGAAGTCAAAAAAAATTCAGGGACTTTTCGACTGAACTGGGTGAAGCTGCAGGCAGTGTTTACACAGAGTAGATAAAAGATAACTATATGGAAAAATACAATATTTAAGTAGTAAAATATCTGTGATATATAAAGTTTCTGTCTTTGTCCCAGTGTTGGTAACAGCTGTTTGCCAAATGTGCTGCATCTTGATTCCACTTTTTTTCAAGTTATGTAAAATAAATAATTAAATTCACCTTTCTTTTTTATGATGTGTGCCAATCCAGCGGTCATCCTACAAAGAAGACATTTTTGAGTTCTCGTCCTTCTTGCCAAGGTTGTCGCGACTCCGTAGAAGTGCAGGACTTTATATATATGGTAGGAGCAAAAAATACCCAGAAACTGTTTGGAGTTCAGAGGGTTAATGCACCAAAGTCAAACTGCAGATGAAGGCAGCAACATGTTCACCTCAGCTAAAAGGCTTGTTCATAGGGTTATTTCAACTGAAAAAATCTAAAAGGCATGTGCATAATATTGAAAGTCCAAATCAAGAGTTGGAACAGGGTAAAATTACCTGAATAAAAGAGCAGTGGTAGAGCCGGAATCCTCAAGCTGAGGGACATCTTCAAGGGCAAAGACTCTAGAAAAATGTGATCAAAAATGCAAAGAAAGTAATAAAAATATGTGCAGAAGTTACAGGTAAGAATGTGGGAATGAGAGGTAGCCTGTGTAATGTTGTCTCTACTGGCAGTTTTAATGAAATCACTACCCTGTGTTCTGTGAAAATCTTTCATTCTGAATTTTAAACTGCTAAATCTTAACATAACAAACCATATATTCCGATTAGTGGTGGGATATAGTTAAAAAAAATAATTGAATTGATTACACAATTTGTTATTAATTAATTGCATTTTTGTCAAATAGCAATATTTGAGACAGTAAGCAAACTTTTTCAAGTCAAATCAATGTTGGTTGACGACTGAATCGATGAATAGACACATATGTGAACTTAAACAACAAAAATGTTTACGTTTCATTTATGTCTATCAGTGCATTTTTCAGCAGTCTACTACATTCACAGATTACTGCAAACTCAGCGTGCAATTGTCACTATTATATTCAGCTGTTATGTCCCCAAAAGCTAGGGGATGAGGGGATTAACTCATGTAATGAAAAAGCCGAGTAAAGAGGCAGGAAAACTGATCGTGAAACAAAAACAATTGTTCATTTACAAAAAATAACAAAACCAAACTTCAACGCAAGGCGAGCTTCTTAAACACAAAGCTGATCACACTATCACAAAGTCCTTTAAGCACCACACTCTTGGCTTTAGGCGGAATGTGAGACACCAACACTGCAGGCTAGCAGCTGATCTGGCCCACTGGCAATGATGATCGGGTGGCTTGGCTTTTCACACTCTCCACTGATTGCCAAGTAGCTGCAGGTGCACCTGGCCACTCCCACCTGAGAAAAAAGGGGAGAAAACAAAAAAAAAAAACCATATAAACCTGTATAATAATCTTTATTATGTCTATGACACAAACACACCACGGAACGTAACACAACATTTTAAACCTTTTTGTAAGCTGAAGCACTTTCGATGTCTTGAAAAGTGCTTTATTGTGGGCTGGCTACACCGTTTGCCAGTACCAGGACTATCATATCTAATGTTTGGTATGTCGCCCCTGGAGCTTATAAAGTAGTTTAATTTATGCAAATGCGGCGTGGGGAGCGGAAGTCCGATGCATCGTGGAACTTTCGTTAAACGTCTAAACTAGCCGTTGTTGAACTAAAACGCGGACAGATTTAGTAGCTTATTTCTCGCATGTGATTAGTCACAGTTAATTCATGACTTAAAGGGGGCAATTACTTTTACACATAGGGCCAGATAGATTTGGGTAGCTTTTTTCCCTTAAAACATTAAATCGTCATTTAAACGCTGCATTTTGTGTTTACTTTGGTTCTCTTTGTCGAATATTTAAATTTGTTTGGTGGTCTTATACATTTAAGTGGGGGAAATATTAAAAAAAAAAAAAACATTTGAGAAGGGGGCAGATGCATTTTCATGGCACTGTATAACACAGTCTTGATATTGATTGTGTTATGTCACACAATCTCCGACAATCATACTCGGAACTTTTTGCCTACCACTCTAGGTAATACTGTAATATTAATTTTAATGAATTTCAGAGCACGATCTGCCTACATGACACTCATATTACATTCTTTGTAGTTTTCCACTTTTTAATCCATTCAAAAGTAGTGAAGCAACCAGTAAAGTGTTTCTTCCTTGCAGCAGTCGATCAACGGCTTCTGCTGGGAAACAACAACACAACTTACAAACAAACCACACTAGGACCAGCAGCAATAATTAGAAATCGGTTTAGTTATGATCCCATCGGCTAACTTACATGGTTGTCTGTTGTAACATAGTATTGGTATATACTGCCTGGCCAAAAAAAAAGTCTTCACCTGGATCTAAGCAAATAGGTAAGAGCCTTCCATTGGATAATTACTGCAGCGATGAATATTTTTCAGCTGCAACAACTTTTTTAACTCTAGCTGATGCAGTGAGGAGCTTTTCGTTTCTTAAACAACCATGATGGAAGACATATCCTGTGGTCATAGAAAGGATGTTCATCTGTCTCAAAGGGTCAAATTACTGACCATGACCATCATCTTCCAGGAAGAAATGTGGTTGGAACAAACTCTTGGATGATCGTGATTGGCGATCACTCAAACGTTTGGTGAAATCATATCATAAGAAATCAACAGTAGAACTCACGACTGTGTTTAATAGTGAAAATAAGAGCATTTCCACAAGCACAATGCAAAGGGAACTCAAAGGATTGGGACTAAACAGCTGTAGCTCTAAGAGAACCACTGATCAGTGAGGCTGATCAGAAAAAAAAGATTTAAATTTGCTAGGTAGCATAAAGATTGGACTCTGGAGCAATGCAAAAAAGGTCATGTGGTCTGCTGAGTCCAGATTTGCCCTGTTCCAAAGTGATGGGGGCATCAGGGTAAGAAGAGAGGCAAATGAAGTGATGAACTCATCATGGCTAGTGTCCTACCAGCCTGTGGGGGTTAGAGTTATGATCTGGGGTTGGTCAGGTTCAGCAACGTTATGTTCCCAAAGAATGAGGTCAGCTGACTACAGAAGACTTCGCACAGCGGTCCGACTCTCCCATCATCAACAGAAGATCTTGACAGAAAATTAATCCAACTCTGGACAGTAAGAAATGCTGTGACATTGCAGAAGCTTATCAAAACGATGCCACAGTGAATGTGTGCCATAGTCAAAGCTAAAGGTGGTCCAACAAAATATTAGATTGTGCAACTTTTTTTTGGATGGTCAGTATATTTTAAATAACCGTATATTTGAATGGGACATTATGTGCATATTTGTGTGTCCCCTGGTATATATTATAATATATACTTCAGTTTCCACACACCATATTTTTCTCAGGAAGCTTACTCATCGTCTCTGTGCATGACCTACGATTCTCTGCATGCTTTCACATGCAGGTATGGTGTGTTCAGCCACCCACTCGCTCTCACAACACAAACACACAGACAAGGACGCCGCATGAAAGAAAACCCGGTAACAAAGTTCAAAAGCATTAAAGAGGAAACTTAATACAGCAGAGCAGGCTTAAACTGGCTTTTCTAATTGAAAGCTTGTCAGTTTGCGTCCCAGTATTTGCAGTGTTGACAGACCGCGCTATCTTTCGTCCTCCAGAGGATGGAAAATGCATCCAGTGCTCAGATGCAAACATCTCCTACAGCGTCTTTATCCTGTTTCTCTGTTCCACAGCCAAGGTCTCTTCTGAACAGGTCTGTCAGTCGTATCTGTTGACAAGAGATGCTGGCTTCCATGTAATAAATCTATCTGAATTACAGCAACAACTGCACTGCTGACATCAAATTAGAGTATTTGAGTTAATATATAATTGAGGGACTTTTGAAGTCCGTGATATATATCTTGAACACATTTTTATTAAAAGTTAAAAAAAATAAAAATAATGTTTTTTATGTTCATTATTGTCATGTCTTTACAAATTCCATAATTATCTATTATGGAAACAATCACTTATTAATAAAAAAATATTGAATATCACTAAAATGTCAACTTAATAACCATTCTAATTTAATAATAACCACTTTCTAATTAGCTAAACAATAATATAATTAGCTTATTCAAAATTGCTTTGATAGTGTTCTTTTTATTAAGTTGAGATAATCATGGCAGATGTTTCTTTTTTGGCAATATATCAAAATTTATATGGAAAATAACAAATTGTGTCTGTGTCCGAGAAATTACTTTCAGCTAAGTTAGCCATTCCAAAAACGCCTCTTAAGGAAGTGTGTTAATTCCAGATCACATGACCTGCACCACATGATGTCATTTCCTCATCAAGAAAAGACTGGCAAGAGTCCAAGGCTTTCTGAGTTATTTAATATAAAGTAGTGTGTGAGTCAAGTGTGGATTTATGGCATGCCAACAGGTTTACTACAATAGCTTTATAAATAACATCCATCCATTATCTATACACCGCTTAATCCTCACTAGGGTCGCGGGGGGGGGGGCTGGAGTCTATCCCAGCTGACTCAGGTGAAGGCAGGGGACACCCTAGACAGGTCACCAGTCTGTCACAGGGCTACATACAAAGACAAACAATCACTCTCACATTCACACCTACGGGCAATTTAGAATGATCAATTAACCTCAGCATATTTTTGGACTGTGGGAGGAAGCCGGAGTACCCGGAGAGAACCCACGCATGCACAGGGAGAACATGCAAACTCCATGCAGAAAGATCCCGGGAAAGCCGGGACGTGAACCAGGGATCTTCTCGCTGCAAGGCGAAAGCGCTAACCACTACGCCACTGTGCAGCCCTTTATAAATAACTTTTCATTTCAATTTTACTTAATTGTATACATAATATTTTAGAAGGATCTTTCTCTAAAAATGCCATGTGGTGTGTGGTTATAGGCAGCCATGTTGATTTTAGGCCTGAAAACAGCAAAAATATCAACTATGACCCAAAAAGTCCCGCAGCTATTTATTGACCCATTTATAGCCAATATAGTAGAAACCTGTTACACAGCAATAAATTATATGATGCCTGATTGGAGAGTAGAGCTGATGTTCTCACAGCAAATCAAGAACAAAATGACCTGTGAAGTGTTTTTTCTCACCTCAGACAGCTGCAGAACCAACTGCCAAACAACGTGTAACAGTTCATTTTCAGTGTTAAAGCAGCTCAATTCAGTTTGTGTGTTCATACATTGTTAGTGTTAAAAATTCCACTTGCCTGGTCACAGACTCTGCCCCTCTGATTCCAGCGAAGGTGTTGATCCTTCTGTTTTGATTTGGCTGACATCTTCGGTGCTAAGCTGTCATTTATCTGAGCGCTGATAAGCAGATGAAGCAGATGGTATTATGGGTGTCGCTGTGACTTGACAGATATCACTGTGAGACACACAGACTCTGATCACTCTCACACACTGACCCACAAGCTTGTAGTGCACACACACACACACACACACACACACACACACACACACACACACACACACACACACACCCCTACATGTGATTGCAACAACACAGCTGCTCACTCGTTAGTCTTCTGTGCTCTGTGACAGGTTTATCCTTGAATTTTGTGCGAAATTAAGATTGAGTTCTCCGTCGGTTTGACTTCAGCCTTGGTCACTATGACAACTACCCCGGTCGTCTTCTGCGCAGCGCTGTGCAAAACCTTTAGGCATTAGAACATTAAGTGAGGATGTTTTGAATTGCCTTCATACATAGGACGCTAAAGAGCTTCCAGACAGCGAGCTTGCACAACTCTCCGTTTCTATCACTAACACACCAGTCACCGACTTTATTTAAAACATGTATTTGTACTATTCACTCAATTTTCTTAATTTTGTAAACCAGACCCTTGTAGAGTCTAAAAAAAAAGTCTAAATCTGACAAAGGAAGTGGTACAGAGCAGAGTATACTTTGCTGATAAAAAGCGTTTAGTATAAGAAGACTCTTTAATGTCAAAGTGAAAAGAAGTTTCTACAAAGTAATGTCAATTACTTAGAAATATTTACAGTAAAATAAGCCATTCAATAATTATTCATTCCCTTGAAAGTGACCAAACAGATTTAGCACAGATGCAGCCAACTGATGCTAGAAGTCACATCATTAGTGAAACGGAGATCATCTGAGTGCAGTGAATGTGTCTCAGTGATTGTAGTATCTAGAATGTCCAGTCACTGATGAATGAGTACTCCTGGATATAGCTACACCGTTACGGCATAAAGCCACTCTGTGAAAAGGTTCTTGGAAAGCATAGGTCAGGGGATGGTTGAGAGAAAGTTTCCACGTCACTGAATATCTCTTGCAGTACAGTTAAATCCATCATCAAGAAATGGAAAGAATATGGCACGTGTGTAAATCTGCCTTAAATACGATGTCCTCAAAAACTGAGACTCATGAGGGAGGCCACCAAGACACCTATGACTCCTCTGAAGGATTTAACAGCTGCAGTGACTGAGATGGGAGAGACTGAACTCAACAACTGTCGCCCAGGTTCTACACTGCTTTATGGGAGAGTGTCAGAGAGAAAGCCACTGTTGGAAATAGGTCATATTTAGTCTCAAGTGGAGTTCATCAGAAGACCTGTGGGAGACTCTGAAATCAACTGGAAGACGCTGCTTCAATCTGTTGAGACTGTTACGTCCCCTGGGCCTCTGCATCATTGTGGAATTCAGTATTGTTTCGTGTTCTTTTTGTTACGGTCCGGTTACCCTAGACACCCGGGTTGTAACAGAGACCAAAATTCTGCTTTTTGGCCATCAGACTAGATGCTATATTCAGCAAAGTCCAAACACTGCACATCATCACAAACACACCATCCCCACCTTGAAGCATGGTGGTGGCAGCATCATAACGTAGGGACGCGTAGTAGCAGGCCGTGGATGCTTCGTATAGATAGAGAATAAAATGAATGCAACAACGTATTTTGAAATCCCGGTAGACAACCTGATGCAGTCTTCCACAGAACTGAGGCTTGGAAGAAGATTAGTCTTCCAGCAAGACAGTGACCTGCGACACAGAAATGGTTTATTGACAACAAGGTGAATGTTCTGGTGTGGCCAAGTCAGAGCCCAGACCTCAATCCGACGGAAAGTTTGTGGCTGGACTGAAAAACGGCTGTTCACTCAGGATCCCTGTGTTGACTGACAGTTTTGTAAAGAAGAATGGGGTAAAATTTCAGTGTTCAGATATTCAGGCAGATTGAGACCTATCCAATCAGGCGCAATGATGGAACCGTGGTCAAAGGTGCATCTACTAAATACTGATTTGAAGGGGGTGAATCGTTATGCAATTAATTGACATTATTTTATGGGAACATGTTTTCACTTTGGCATGAAAGAATCTTTTTTTGTAAATTCTTGTCTAAAAAGCCAAATTATATTGACCATGATTCAATGATGAAACGCCATAAATGAGGAAAACGTCAAACAGGGGTGATGACTGACGTGTTTCATAAGGTGCATTTGCATGAGGTAAGTAAAATTTGTGTTTTACTTGCATTTTCTAATGTTATCCTCAGAAATTATATTACTGCTATATAATAACCTGCTAAAAAGCAGAAAAAGGCTTCCTAACACATGCTTCTATGCATGTCTTCCATCTAAATATCTTTCAAGACTTTGCTTTTCTCAGTGATTTGAGCTTTCTGTGAATAGATCTCAAAGCTATGTAGCCATGTGAGCCTCCTGAATTTGATCCCTAAAGGCTGTCCAAACTTTTATTTTAATTTGCAAATACATTCTGAATAATTCTATAGCAAGAAAGAGGTTGATGAAAGGCACAGAGAAAGCTAAAACCTTACAAAAACAACTTAAAAATTACCACAAATCATCAAGATGCTGATTCACACTGGACTAATATTGCGTGCTGCACTATAATACCAGATTGCATGACAAATTCACATGGGAATAATATCACAGATGACCTCTGCAATCATTACAAATTACTAGAGGTCCCCAGGTAATATTACTCCCATGTGAATAAGGCTTCAGCTCTTGCAGCCTCATTCATTTCAGCCTCTCTTGCAGTTCCCTCAAGGATGAGTCAAAATTCAACAAAGCTGATCTTGATGGGAAATTTATGCCAATTTCCTTCAGCTCTGTGAGCAAATTCACTGAACACAGCTAGTCTGAGACGTAACTTCATTTTGGTGCAGTTTTTTAAAAATCTAAGCGTGATCCAAGTTCATTTTCAACAGTGAGATCGACTGCAGAGATGCTGTTAGAGAGCCAGCCAGTATAAATTCCTCGGTCAGGACACACAAGATCTGAGTCCAAAATTAGGAATATATATGAATATATGAATCCTGCTTTAAGTTGCAGTACAAATGAGGCTTACAGGTTAGTCTAGTATTTTAAATACAGTATTAGAACAGTGAGATAGTGAATCTCCAGAGATAGATGCATTAATGTCTTCATTGACACACAAGGGCACTGTGCCTGCTGTATATCATTACTGTTAACATCTGCATAAATCTAAATAAAGCTCTAATTTGATCTCTCAACAGGTCCAGGTTCAGTCCTGACCTCTCTCTCCCCCCGGAGCCTATATTCTGCTGTGGATTTGCATAAATGAATGATGATTGTGAATATGTTGCAAATATGCAAATGAGCTAATTATAAATTGATCAGCTGATTGATTGGTGTTGTCTCTGCCGGTGCCACCTGTCCACATGTCTGTCCTCTTTGCAAATAGACCTTCCATTCGCACAGCAGCAGCTTGTCATGGCAGATGTTGCTGATTGACACGTCTGTATGCAGGGCCAGAGGTTAGCGATGTGTTCGTACGCTGACAGATCTGTCCTTTGGAGTCAAATATAAGAGAGACAAAGCACTTAAAGTAACTTTAAGAGGGTAAAGAAAATTGTAGGAATTACAAAATGTCAATGTGTGAGCTTTAATCCTGCTGGCATATAAGAACTGTTGCCTGAGTTCTTCACCAGTCAAGTTTTATGGAAGACCAGTGAAGAGAAAACCACTGTTGAAAAAGATCTCAACTAGAGTTTATTAGAGCACCTGTGGAAGACTCTGAAAGGAGATTCGTTGGTCGGGTGAGACCAAAAATGAGCTGTTGAAGCTATCAGATTAGACACAGACACCAAACACACCATTCCCACTGTGAAGCACGGTGGTGGCAGCATCATGGCAGATGTTGCTGCTTGACAGGTGTGTATGCAGGGCCAGAGGTTAGCGAGCACATGTGGATGTGTTTGTAGGCTGGAAAATCTGTCCTTTGTAGTCATATTTAAGAAAGACAAAGCAATTAAACAATCAATATAACTTTAAGAAGGAAAAAATTATTAGGAATTAGAAAATGTTAATCAACAACAACTGTTGCCTGGTTTCTTCACCTGTCAAAATTTTATGGAAGAGTGCTGAAAAGAAAGCTGCTGTTGAAAAAAATCTCAGCTAGAGTTCATTAGAGTGCATGTGAGAAACTGTGATGTTAACTAGAAGAAGGTTCTTTGGTCGGGTGAAACTACAATTGAGTTTTTCGTGCCATCAGATTAAACACTACATTTGGCAGGCACCAAACACACCATCAGTGAAGCATGGTGGTGGCAGCATCATGGTAATATCACAGCCGATGTTGCTGATTGTACGTGTATTGTGTATGCAGGGCCAGAGGCTAGCGATGTGTTCGTATACTGGTAGATCTGTCTTTTGGAGTCATATATAAGGAAGACTCTGCAATTTATATCTACCTTGATATATGCAATTTGTATCTACCTCATTGCCATATTGCACCTACTTGTTCATTTGTATTTGCACTAGTATGACATATTTGCACTAGTATGTTACTAAGTCTGTGTTTTTTGTCTTTTTTTCATCCTTTTCATTTTATTTTTGTTCTTATATTACTTGTTCTACATTTACATACCTACCATCAATGAAGCATGGTGGTGGCAGTATCATGGCAGCATCATGGCAGATGATGATGCTGATTGACAGGTGTGCTGATTGGCAGGGGCCATAGGTTAGCGAGTGTTAGCGTATGGAAGTTTGTAATATGGACAAAGCAATTAAACAATCAGCCTAACTTTAAGAAGAAGAAAAAAAATGAGTAGGACTTAGAAATGCCAGTGCATCATGAGATTTAATCCCATCTGCTTGACATGACACGTCACGTTTTCACACAGGAAGCGCATGAATACACGTGAACGCTCAACTCGGCGAAAACCTCCGTCTCTCTTACTAATGCATTCAATCTGCAGAGGCTTTTGATTCTTTCAAGGACACACCTGAACACGTGCCCACACACACACACACAGACACACACACACACACACACACACACAAACGCATGCACACAGTACATCACCCTCTCTCTCACTCTCTTTTTCGTACTTATCACACTGAACCTCTGTGTGTCTCTCTCAGGCCAGAGGAGAAGCCGGGCCGGTGTCTAGTCGTGGCCTGACAGTGTAGGGAGGGCCACAGAGGTGAGTGGGAGTTGATTGAGTTTGCTCAGCTACAGCCCATGGGACTGCAGACAATATTACAGGACTCACACTCTCGCCCGCACACCACATGCACGCACACACACACACACACACACACACGCACGCAACCTGAAAAGCAGCCAGCGACTACACACTCAATTTAATCAGGGCTTATGTCTATGGAAGTGAGCATATGTGACCTCCTCTGTTTCTGTGCCTTCCTTTCCACCTGCCTCTCTGTCTTTTCCATCAGTATATCATTTTGTCTGTCTGTCTCATAGCTTTGTGCTTCCTCTTTTTCTGTCTGACACTTTTTCCTCGCCGTTTCTCTCCACCTTTTAGAAATGAGGTGGCGTATAGTTTTGCATGAGTGCAAAGGCAAAGCCTATTAGCTCAGAGATTTAAAAGTGAAGAGTGCGCTAAGTTGGGGTCTTAGATCTTAGAAAACCTCCCAGAGGAGATTCCAAAGGTTTTTTTTTTTTTAATTTTACAATAGTCTGACATTTTATAGACTCAACAATTAATCGAAAATGTAAGTGACATTAAAAAGCTGCAGGTCTGGTATTTTTATTTTTATACACTACCAGTCAAAAGTTTGGACACACCTTCTCATTCAATGGCCTTTATTTAGTTATTTTATACATTCTAGATTAATACTGAAGACATCAAAACTATAAAAAAAAATACATATGGAGTTATGTTGTAAACAAAAAAGTGTTAATCTTCAGAATTAATCTAAAATGTATAAAATAATACAAATAAATAAAAAGCATTGAATGAGAAGGACTGGTAGTGTATATCTTTTGGCATAGTTAAAGAATTCAAGCGACTCTTTCTTCATATTTTTAAACTTGTGGACACCAGGAAGTATAAATCTGACATGTGATGCTGACAAACCAGTGAGCATACAGCAGCAGAAATATGTTGATATGGGATGGAAAAGTGATGCTTTTCTGGACAATTAATAGGTCACTGGTGTCTCTGATTTTGAAAACAATGGGATTTTTTTGTCTACGCTCATGGCTACACTGAGTTCAGTTCTATAGGAATCATGATGGAGAGATCAATTTTATTCTGAAAAGCAAAATTTGCCATAAGATCACTCATTTTTAGCTACACTGTTTAAAAAAACTAATGTCATTTTTACATTTTGTTTTGGAAATGTTCTCTATTTTTGAAATACTAGAAGATATCAATATTACAAAAATAAACTGTGAGTTTATGCGTAAATTAACATTAAAAACAAGTGTTAATAACCATAAAATTTCCATGATTTTTGGCATTACAAGACTGTTGAAATACTTTTGCAAAATGTATTGTCACTTCACAAATATTTCCTTTATGATTTTATAAATGAAGCTGTTAGATTCAGGTTTTTAATCCTGTAAATATATTTCAAAACTTCGACACAATTAGTGACAATTAACAGAAAAATAAATATTGGTTCTCTAATTTTGCATGGATTTGTTTGTTAAATAATATATATTTTTGTATATTGCAGAAATTTTCAGTTTCCAAAGTTACTCAGTGAATGTGGTTTTAATCAGTGTATAATATTAACAAAGGTTAATTTGTGTAAGCATTTGCCAAAGTAATCTTAAGTTCTTAGAATGTAGCAAAATCAGTTAAAAGTCTGACAGAACAAATGCGTAGTTACTGAAGTTTAAAGGTTGGTAAACAAAGATCAGCCAAACTAATTTTAGGAGGAGAAAAATGGAGGCAAATAGTTTAATGGTTCTGATCTGATCGACTGTAGATGCTGTGAGTTTCCATACACAGAGTGAACATTAGTGACATTATGGACGTATTTAATTCTGATTTTACCGCTGAATAAAATGCTCAGAGGAATAGTCAAATGTTGAATTAATCTCATTTGCGAACTAACAAAAGAAGAGAACTCTAATGTTAGTAAAGCCATTGAGGCAAGATGAACCTAAACAGCAAAATAAACTGTAGAGAAGAAAAGGCAAAACGTTTTTTAGTGTATGTGAAGCTCGCTCAGATGATTTAACTTAAATTTAATATTGTAAACACACATTACAGCTATTATTAGTTATTATTACTCCGCCAAGGAGGAGGAGCCTCGGCAGAATTTTTTTAAATTTATTATCCCTTATTAATCCCACAAGGGGAAATTCTGATTTTTGCATCTCTCCTCAATTTGGGGAGTCAGAGCGACGGGTCAGCCGCAGTACAGCGCCCCCTGGAGCAGGAAGGGTTAAGGGCCTATCTCAAGGGCCCAACAGTAGCTGCCTCAGGGCTTGAACCTCTGACCTTCTGATCAGTAGTCCAGAGACTTAACCGTTGCAACACCACTGCTCCAAAAGGGCTGCGAGCGGGAATCGAACCCGGGCCGCTGCGTCTGGGACCAGCCCCTGTACATGGGTCGCCTGATTAACCCATTGAGCTATACGGGCCCCTAAAAAGGCCACTGGTGGGTCTTGAACCTGCTACCTTCCAGTTGGTAGTCTCTCTTCTCACCCCCTGAGCTACTTGCTCAGAATCATGTAATGATCAGCATTGGTTTGTTTGTCTGTCAATCTCTTAGCAACATTACTCAAAAATGGACCAACGGATTTGAAAGAAATTTTCAGGGAAGGTCAGAAATGACACAAGGACCAACTGATGTGATTTTTGCAGTGATGCGGCTTATAGTCTGGATCCACGAATTTTTTAAAAGTTTTCATCCGTCGGAAATGATATGACAACTGAGCAGCCTTGGCAGAGTACTGTGCTCTCTGAGAGCTTTTCTAGTTTGGATATTATCATCGTAGTGAAATTCAGTTTGACTTGTTTTGTTATCAGCTTTTACGACAATTTTAGAGATTTTGATTCTGATTGTTTTCCTTCCTAAGTTAGATATGACAGTTTCAAAGTTTCAAAGTCACTGGTTTAAATAATCACACTTAACTGTATTTTCAGATTTTCAACCTGACAGGATTTGCTGGGACTGTTTCAGTTGATTATTACTCCGCCAAGGAGTTGCGCCCTCAGCAGAGTTATGTGATGATAGGCGTTGATTTTGTTGCCCATTCACGACATTAGTCAAAAATGGACTAACGGATTTGGGTGAAATTTTCAGGGAGGGTCAGAAATGACACAAGGACCAATTAATTAGATTTTGGCAGTGATTCGACTTATAGTCTGGATCCACAAATTTTTTTCACAGATTTCAGCCATCGGAAATGATACGACTGAACAACCTTAGCGGAGTACTGCACTCTCCTAGTGCTTTTCTGGTTTTGTGTGCTTTTATTTTGTATGCTCAGCTGCACTTCCTACCTTTCCCTCTTCTTTAAGTAGCCGTAGTGTTCATTGTAGCATAGTAGTTTATTAAAAGCAAACCATTATTGCATTTCAATCAACAGAGGTTTCAAGATAAGATCAGATGGGATCAGATAATCTTTACTGACACAGTAGGGAAAGTTCACTGTTACAGCAGCTCAAAAGATTGGGTTATATGGGCAGTTCAGTATTATACAGGGTGTCCCTAAAGTCTAGACACAAACAAAATCTCATTAACTATAATTTTTTTTTTTTTTTTGCCTCCACAGGTTAAATATGACTTTGTCAGAAGAGGAAAGAGTTCAACTGGTACTTCTCAGTGGACATGAAGGATGGCCATAAAAGATAACAGATGATTTTAATCTTTCAACAAAGCCATTTTTAATCTGTGTAGGCAAAAAATATACAGTTAATGAGATTTCCTATGTGTCCAGAGTTTAGGGACACCCTGTATTATATGTACAGTACAGAAATTGCAGAGAAACATTATATTCAAAAGATGAGATTGAAACAAATTATTGCCCATATTGCAGCCCCGTTTAAGGCTGCAATACTTGTTTTGAGCTGCCGAACTTAATCTCAGCAATGCTACCATTTTCACAGGTCATTTACCAGTTACTTTATTTAGTACAAGTATATAACAAGTCTGTCTTCATTCTCCTCCTTCTTCTCCTCCTCATTCAATCTAAGCTTTTCTGTATCATAAAATGGAATATCTAAACAAACATTACATATTTTCCTATCAGAGTGTGACCTTTTCAGTGTTTGGTGCATTCAGTGAATAGTTACAGTATCAAACTAGAGTTTGCATTGCTAAGCTAATTTGGGGATGAAAGTTTAATTATTTGATCCATTGGTTTAACTTGCAGGGCTTTTTCAGAAGTGTGTGTGTGTTGTTTGGTAAAAATAACAGCATTCTTCTGCTAGATTTGACATTGGACTGCTACATACTATAGAGGTAAACAGTGTTATAGTATGAGCAACGTGTAAATACTGTGTGTTTTGTGAAAATTAATAGGAAAAATAGATGCTTCTGCATATGTGTGACCTAGACAATGTGTTTGTGTGGGTTTGTGAAGATGTAGCGTTGCTGCTTCTGCCTGTACGTGTGTGTTGATATGATTAAATCTCTCTCTGGGAATATAATTGCAGCATTCAGGTCATTTTTCCAGAAAGCCTCCAATTAACAGAATCAGAGAGCTGCCCTTTGTTCTTCTCCTCCACTCTCATCTCCTCGTCTCCTTCCCGTCAATCCTCCCGTCTTTCTTCCTCTTCCTCTTCCCCGATCGCATTCCTTCACATCTCCCCCATCTGCACCTTTCTGCGGCGCTCCTCCTCCTCGTTTCCATGCAGATTCCATCAAGGATCACTTTTAATGACGCCAGGCTGAACTCGGCGGGACAAAAGCTTTGAAGAGGAGGGAGAAAGATCAGAGGATGTGTGTTTGTGTGTGTGTGTGTGTCTTTGGACTTCTGATTACGATCGTCATGAAGAAAGACGTGTGATTGTCACATAAGATGTAACACAGCTAGGGTGTGGATGCCATTTGTATAATTCTATTTTGATTTATAGACCTTTTTCTTTCGTCATCTTACTTCTAACCTCAGATTCTCTCTCTTCTTGTAACTGGCTGCTAGTAATTATAAATGAACAACAATCATTTGAGTTTTATACATTTTTCCTATTAAATATTTGACAGAAAATATTTGAAATGTTTTCACTTTACTGTGTGAAGTGCCTTTGAATTGGCGCTATAATGACAACATTGAATTGAAATACCATGCACTTTATAAAATCTGGTTAAAAAGAAAAGAAAATCAAATGCCATGAGCCAATAAAATTCAACTTGAAATTACAAAAAAGTTGATTTATAAAATAAAATATTTAGAAAAAAATGTACTTCAACAGGAAATTGCTTTTTAAAATGTCATTTCATAAGTTCAAAAAATTAGTTCAGTTCTATAACAATCACCATGGTGCCATTAATTTTTTTATTCCTAACAACAAAATTGACCATAGGATCATACATTTTTAGTTACACTGTTTTTAAAAAAATGGAGAAAAAAACAAATTTTTCCATTTTGTTCTTGAAATTTTCTCTATTTTTGAAATACTACAAGATATCAATAATAGTACTAAAACAGACTGTCAGTTTATGTGTAAATTAACACTAAAAACATAAAAAAACTCAAAAATATATCGATGGAAAAGTTGCCTTTTAAAATGCATTTCATGTCATTTCATACGTTTAAAAAAATTAGCAATTTTTCAAAAATATTTTCAATCTTTTTGTTCGACTTCTTAATGATATGTGTTAAACAATTTCCGAAAATTACTGACATTCTTACCTTTACATTTAAGAAGCTTTAGGGTTCAGTGTAGGCAGAAATATTGAGTATTTTTCCAATTATCAATGTAATTATTTTCTTAAACTGATTCCTGATAAGACAAATGAATATAAAAATGCATTAATATGGTTCTGATGCAGTTTTCTATCTCTATGTGTCGTCACTCAGTGGATCTGATTGGTTACACATCATGAGTATTAACCAATCAGCAACAAAGGATCAATATGGAAAAAGTTATTTTTTTAACTAAACATATAGAAAACATACATAAAAATAAGAATTCCAACACTAATGCTTCTTTAAATTTTTGCCACCAAAGGTTTCATTTTTACTACTATTGCATATCGGCTCCAGATATCAATTTTTGATCTCCTTGAGTACGAATTGATATCAACAACAGATCTAAAGAAGGATATCCATCAACCTATAGTAATGTAGATTATATATTTTCATATCAATCATAAGCTACATCCATAATTGTAACAATAATGCTACAGTACAAACAGGACTTTGGATGAAAATGAGGTTTAACTTCTTTATGTGGTTATAATAAAGGTGTTGTCTGTTGTCTTTATATACTGTCTGATAAAATATAAATAAGTAATAATAATAATAATAATAATGTAAAAAATTCTTTGCAAAGTAAGCAAGAACGCAGAAAATGAATAAAATAGAGTGGAGAAAAGAGCATATCGAAAGGGGGATTGTGAGTTGTAGGCAGTATTTAAAGGTGTCTCTTTCTGGATTGTTTGAAGGTGAAGATGGCGTCTTATTGTTTGTTTTCAGTATCAAAGCAGATTTCCGCTAATAAGAAAACACTCCACATAATGGTGTAGCTTCCTGGCACAAGCAGCAGCCCGAGCTTTGACTTTGGCACTTTTTCCTCACTCATTCACATACAAAAAAAAGAAGAAAAAAAAAGAAATCACCACCAACAAAAGCCAGAAAGATGACGCAAATCACCGCGACTCCCTCTTAAGCGTCTCCTCTGCTCAACGCTCTCTCAAGTAAAGCCGAGCGTTGGCAGACTCTCCTTCCCTTCAGGAGCAGCATTGGCCTTCACCTTCATCACGCTTCCCCCCTCCAACTCCACAAGTATGCAGTAACAGTCACCTTTTCTCTCACCCCCTCTTTGCCTCTCCCAACCTGCCAACCCCAACCTCGCTTCCTCTCCCTCTCTCTCCCTCTCTCTCCCTCTCTCTCCCTCTCTCTCCCTCTCTCACCCTCTCTCACCCTCTCTCTCCCTCTCTCTCCCTCTCTCTCGCTCTCTCCCTCCATCTAAAGGTGAATGTTAGCGGTCACTGTCGGCAGATTTGCCCAGAAAATTGAATCAGCCAGCAGGTTGGGGGCCAGCGAGGCACAAGTGCCAAGCGCTACACTGATTTAATTCTGTGTGTGTGTGTTTGTGTTTCTGTGTGTGTGTCTGTGTGTGTGTTTGTGTCCTCACTTGTCTATACACATGTGCCTACGTGTCTATACTACGTATGCAGCGTTTTGTACATACAGTACGTCTCCGTGCTGCAGAGAAAATGCAGGAGCCAGCAGCTGAGTTTCAGTTAACCACTTCAGCTTCTGTCCCGTTGTGTTCGCTCCTGTTTCTATTTGCGGCGTGAATGCAGGAGCAGATCTCATCAGACAAAGCCAGAAAGAGACTCTTAAATGGACGTTTTAACTGCAGCCCTCCTGACGCCACTTGCTCTTCATTCTGTGCAGTTTTCTCCGGAACAAAACACCCAAAGAACCTCTTGTTCTCTGTGATTACAGTGGTATTTTTGTTTTGAATAGAATTTACATCACCCGCATAGTATTCACTGCTCCCTATTAAAACAATTCTCCAGTAAGAGGAGAAAGCCGGGACTTGGTGCCTAGCAGATTATAACTCCCCAAAAAGCAATTGTGTTATCATAGTTTAGCAACCAGAACTAGTCGCAGCAGGTTGGTTGAAGTTAGGAATTCTCAATAATGCACAACTTTGCATTTAAAGAGTTTAAATTTTCTGTTTTAATCATGTGTCCAATGTCAAAAACACAAGAGCAAAATGTAAGGAACTGATGAAACCATGTGTTTACAGACACAGTTAACCCTCAGATCTGCTGGTTTTAGGTTTTACTTTAAAACTACTTCATTTATTAGAGAAAGAAACTGTTAAAACAGGCAGAACTGCATATTTAAAATTTTCTAACAGGCCTTGAACGTGTCATATGCAACATATGTTTGTGTAAAAAACACTCAACTACATCCAAGTTTAACATTGTGATTATTTTTCAATTCCCATTCAAAGGAACACCAAAAATTGTATCAAATTAGCCAATTGCACTAGACACTGAAAAATCAAATATTCTGTGCGCCCGAGCACAGCTGAGAATTTAAGAATGACTACGCTGCAAACCAGAACAGTCACATGACGCAGAGACTGTTCGGCTGAACTGCAGGCTGTGTTCACACAGAACAGAGAGAGGAGACAACATGAGAGCTTTAGAGGAAAATAAAACCTTCCTAGTCAATAAAGTCAATGCAGCTTGGCTTAAAAATGATATACAGAGGAGCAAACTGTGAGCTAGTTGTTGGAAGATACATTCAGCATGGTGAAATATCTGTCTAGAGTTGATGTACAGAGTAATATGCAAAATGTCTAGTTTATAGAGGTTGTAAAAATGTCACTAAGGCCAGTCAGATGGCCTAAATATAACACGTGGAGCCGCCATTTGTTTTCCAGTATTAGTAACACCTGTGGGTACATTTGCAAAACAAATAATCAAAGGAATGAAACTTTTATAGTTTTTAATTATAATTTGTAACGACTAATGGTATTTTAACTGTGTCATTTCTGAGATTTTTCTACCTCTAGCCGTGGTTAAAATGTGAGGCAGCACCAGAGAGACAAGTTATGTGCAACATACATTTGTGTATGAAAAAACTGTCAAATTTAAGCTTAGAATTGTGATTATATCATCATTTCTCACTCTCACAGAACATACACATTTTACAGCAGGTTCTTTAAATTAAACTGAAACAAAAATGAAGAGAGTTTCCGGCTGAACTGCAGGCAGTGATATATAGAGAGTGGACAATAAAAGAGACTGAAAGGGGGAAAAAACACTTGATTAGTAAAATAAATGGAGCACGGTTCAACAGAGATTTATAACCGAGCAAACTGTCAACAAAGAGTTGGAAGATCCATTCAGCATGGTGAAATATCTTTCTAGAGTTGATATGCAGAATAATGTGTCAAATATCTGGCTGAAGAAGTTGTAAAAATGTTTGAAAGGTTCAATCAATTGGCCTAAATATAACATGGGGAACCTTTTTTTTCTAATATTGATGACACCTGAAGGCACTTGGAAAAATGATGTCCATTTTTTTCAGTTTTTGCAGAACAAATAATTAAAGAAATTAAACTTTACTAGTTTTTTTTTATTATTATTATTATTATTATTATTATTATTATTATTTATGGCATTGTAAATGTGTCGTTTTGCAGAAAAGACATTGCTGAGTTTTCTCTACTTTCAACTGTGGTTAAAATGTGAGGCAGTGATGGAGAAGCATGTGACAGCGACAGAGACACACAACTTTTGTGCGACATACATTTGTGTATGTAAAAATAGTCAAATCTAAACTTAATGTTATGATTATATCATCATTTCTTGTTCAAAAAAATCACAGAAAAATCACATCATTTAAAGAAGATTCTATAAACAAAAACAGTCACATGACAAAAGTGAAGAGAGTTTTCGGCTGAACTGCAGGCAGTGTTCACACAGAGAAGAGACAATAAATGAGACTGAAAGGGAAAAAACTGTCTATTTGATTAATAAAATAAATGCAGCATATGGTCCAAAAATGATTTATACTTGAGCGAGTGCATAGTAGTGTGCAAAACAGTTAGCTAGTAGAGGTTGTAAAAATGTAAAAAAGTTCAATTAACTTCATCGATCAACTAGAAAAATGTATATATTGATTTCATTTTTTCCAGTTATTTCGGAAAGAAATAATCAAAGAAATAAAACTTTCATGACTGATTTTTTTTTCTGATATATGGCATTATAACTGCACAAAAGACATTTCTGTTCTGTGGTTAAAATGTGAGGCAGCGCCAGAGGAGCATGTGACAGCAGATGAGACACAACTTTTGTGCGACATATGTTTGTGTGTGAAAAAAACAGTCAAATCTAAACTTAATGTTGTGATTATATCATGACTTCTTGTTCAAAAACTCACAGAAATTACACAGCTTACACCAGATTTTGTTTTAAAAAAAAAAAAGTATGTAAATAAAGTTTGCACAACTGAGAAATTGCAATCAACAGTCACATGACAAAAATGAAAAGAATTTTCAGCTGAACTGCAGGCCATGTTAACACAGAAAACATACAACAAAGGAGACTGAAAGGGGGAAAAATATACTTAATCAAATAAATGCAGCATCACTCAAAAATGATTTATACTCGAGCGAATTGTCAGTAAGCAGTTGGAAGATGTATTCGGCAAGGTGAGATATCTTGTTATCTCTAGTTGTGACATGCATGAGTGCTTTTAGAGGTTGTTAAAAAATGTAAATAAGTGCAGTAAATAGCTGAAATATGGCACGTGGAGCTTTTTTCTTTCCAATATTGGTAACATCCATAGACAACTGGAAAAATTTACATATTGGTTTCATTTTTTCTAGTTTTTAGGAAAGAAATAATCAAAGAAATGAAACTTTCATCATTTATTTTTATCTGATTCATGGCATTGTAACTGCACAAAAGACATTGCTGAGTTTTCTCTACTCCTAGCTGTGGTTAAAATGTGAGGCAGCGGCAGCAGCAGCAGCAGAGAGACACAACTTCCATCCAGACAAAGATGTGACAAGAGACAGAAAGACAGTGAGAAAGACGGAGATAAAGAGAAGCGCCTCTGGCTGTCAGGTGGACCAAAACAAACACTGGGCGCCGTGTCGCCAAAGGGCCTGTTTCAGCCTGACTGACACTAAATTAGACCCTCCACTGTCTGGTTCAAAGCAGCACAACACCAACCTGTGTACGTTTGAAAAGCTGCTTTCTGTCTCCTCCTCACTACTCTTTTTTTTCCCCTCCCGTCTCTGATTTCAAACTTGCCCTCTCCTCTTTGATTCCTCCCTCCATCCTTTCATTTTCTCATGCCTTGTCCGCCTCGCCTTTTTTAAATTATTTTTTTCATCCCTTTTTATCCCGTCTTTGCGCTCGAGCTCGGCGTCCATCCCTGAAACCCTCCCTCCCATTGATTGTGCTGCCCTCTTCACCCCGTCTCTCTCATTCATAATTGAACAGCATTAACTGCCGCTGAGGCCAAGCAGTCGTTTAATTAGCTGACCAGCCCGCAGACACTCTGCCTTTTTCTGCACTGCAAAACATATATTACTCTCCTGCTTGGAATATTCAGAATACAGAGAATTGGCCCTTAGTGTGCTTGAATTGTGGGGATGATGTCAACAAATATTTTGCCCGCTAAAGCTTCATACTTTCCTCTCTAATAGGAGGAAAGTATATATATATTTTTTGCCTAATTGGTGCTGGATTTATTATATTATGCAGTGGGTAAAAATAGCAGGAAGTGTCTGCGCTTTGCTTTCCACGTGGAGGAATTTCTAATAGATGCATACGTCTGACATGCTGTGTGTAGATGTCTGATAGTAATGCTAATCACTTTCTCACAGTTATTATGGAATGGATGGTGACGGTGGTGGACAACGAGTCACTAGAACTGATCTTGTCCTTGATTTTTAGATACTCAATTGTACCAAATATTCAAATGAGAGAGAGAAAACCTCGTTGAATGAAGGTTAAAAAGTAAAGTATGTTTTCTTCACAAAACTTGCTTTTTGCACCACACTACAGTCACCCGTGGTGCTGTGAGCTTCAGACTAACCTTATGTCAGATACTTGAAGTGCTGTGATGATGGGAAGATGAACCGAACGTTGTTTATCTCAGAAATTAAAATCTTGTTGACAGCTTTTTGGAGTATAATTGTTTGGAATAGCAAAGGGCACAGACGAATGTGAAATAACCAAAAACAGCTTTAACTTATAAAATAGGTTTAATAGACCTTCATAACTGGTGTCTCACAGCAGGAAACTGCAGTTGTTTTCTCCACAAACACATACAGTTAGAGCAGACTGTTCAAAACTTCATTATATCACAGTTCAGCAGCTTTTTTAAGCTTCTGTCTCAGTCAGATATTCTCCAAAAACAGGTTTTTAGAGGCCTGCTCAGATGAAATGAATTAGCATATCTGCTCACACTGTCACATTCAAGCCAGGTTAAAAACAGGTTTAATTTTGGCTTTCACCTTTTTTTTTGCCACATTTATTTTTTCCTCTTCATAGCTCAAGCTGACAAGGTGAGATTCCAGATCTCCACCAGATTTCTCTCACCTGTGCAGCCTCACGCTTATACTGCTGCAGCTTTGGTTTTACTGAGCTTGAAGATAAATTTGATGTATTGGCGACACCTTTCCATGGATGTTGATTCATTGCGCAGCCTGGATCTTTTCATTTGCGTTGAATTCACACCACACCAGTGCACTGCAGAAGCTTTTTTTTTTTGCAAATATTTAACTTTACTTTGGGGTTTAAAAGTTTCTTTATCAATTATCAAGCTGCATCTATGACCTGATGCTGAAGAATTCTAGCTTTCTGATTTGCATTTGATTAGAAGTCTTTCCATTCTAACATAAGCTGCAGTTAGCACTACTTTCTTTCCATTTACCACTTTAATTAAAAGGTTTGTTTACACTCTAATGGAAATTAGGTGATTAATGCATGTCTTTACTGAGATTTGTTCGACTGTAACGTCAAAGTGAAATGTCACAGATCTCCCAAACCTCGACAACAGTGTGTTATGTTTGCAAATTTTGTTGCCACCTGTACCGGTTGTTTTCTCTCATTTCCTCCTGTATTAAAAGGTGAAGAAAAAAGGTGAAAATGATGGGAACCCCGTGCTGTTTCCTCACTTGTCAGAAGCTGACACCTCCGGATGCGGCTCAGATTGAGTAGTGTTTTATCAGAAACAGCAGTAAAGTCAAACAGGTGCACAAGGAGGAGGAAGAAATAAGGAAGGAAACATGAGGTGACGGCGCAGGATTTATAATAGACAGTGTTTTTGATCTGCACACTGAATCCCTATCAGCTGCTTCTGACCTCTGACATTCTTAGAAAGGTGGGAAGAAGAAAAAATATTCTTTAGGTGCAGTGTAGCATTTTTTGGGTGCGATATACTAAAAGTAAAAGATGATATAATTATGGCAAATGCTATTAAACTGAAGAATGGAGTGAAGATATGTGTATGAACTACACTGTAATGAAGGTTCTAGGAATCACTGATGTTTTGATGATGTGTGTGTGTGTGTGTATGTGGAGGACACACACAGCTGGAAGACCATAAATTAAAAATATATTTTTGGTGTGAGGACAAATCACATGCTTTGTAGAAAAATGAAATGTGGAGTACTCAAAACATAATGGTCTATACTTAAGGCAATATGACTTTTAAAAATGTATAAGAAACATAACAATACATGAAGTCTGAACATGTCTGGACATGTTCTCTGTAAAACATGACCTAATGATAACCTAATGCCCATGTCCTTAGTAAGGTGTGATCTATTGGTGGAATATAATAACCCAATGTCAAGATCTGACCAATAGATTTATAAAAGTATAATGGTGTCAAAACTGTCACTCCAATAATACGCCCTTTAGATGTGGAAAAATTACCAACTTTGACAGCATAAAAGACAATGCACAGCTCAGCATCTCTAGTTTTTCTTGGAGGTACTGAACACTTCTAAGAACTACTCCTAGATTTTCTGTCATAAATAAATCCCGCTGCCCTCGAATGTTGACTTCTCCGGGTGATTCTTTGAAGATCTTTAAAGCTTTTTAGACATTTGAACAAGGTCGTCTTCGACTCTAGCCTATGATTTGGGACTTAGTTCCCACTTCATAGGGTCAAATCAAGTATGCATCAATACAGTTTCTCAACCAGCTATAACCAACATTTTTATAATAATATGAGCCTAATTTACTACCAAAAGTGTCACTTGTAGTGTAGTCTTACATTGTCAGACTTATCTCTGCAGCAGTGTGTCAGCCCTGGAGAATGGTCTGACTGCACCTCATTAGAAAAATGCTCTGGTTTCTTTGTATTTTTGTAAACCAGTCACAGTGATCTCCAGTGGTGCTAAGCCCAGGATGCAACAACGGTGCCCCATCGAAATAGTGACAAATGGAAGTTATTTTTGGTGGATGCAGGGACATGAGCAATAAAATTAAAATTCAATTCACCAGAAGAACTAATTAAGCCTGACTTACTGCAAGCAAAAATTTAGCATTTTAGTTGCTGCACAGAGGTTGTTTTTGTTTCCTGTTCACCTGTTGAGTCAGCATAGTAGTAGTTCTTGCCGTTCTTGGCATTCCCTTCATCTCTGCAAATCTTTTTTTTAGCATCTTTCAGTGGATTATTTCGGTTTACTGCTCACAACTAGGATTTTGGTTTAGTCCATGTGCTCCCATAGCATCATTTTTTGCCCCAGCATGCAGCTGATTTGAAAAGAAACCCTATTAAAAAGCCCCATTGTATGGTTCCTAGCTGCTCCAAATCACAGCTACTACTTAGGTGGAGCATGTAGCATCTACAGATTTACTGTAAGAGTTAGTGAAGAGAAAAACAGAGTGAAAAAGTGTTGATTTATTCGACACCAGTTGAGCAGAAGTGTCACTCAGAGTGAATGATAATGCTGCTCTATATCTGCTCAGCTTTATGTATTGTTTTTGTTCACCACATCAAGCTAAAAGGTGGAAGGTAAAGGAGAAGCCTTAAAATAATTAATCTTAATATGGCTGCAGAACAATGCTTGTTATTGTTGAGATTAAATTTCCCTGATCATTGCTCGAAGAAAAACACAATATCTTAAAAGGTCATCGATTTGAAATTTAGCTAAAAAGAGTTGACTTGCAGGTTTATTTATTTCTAATTCAGCTTTTGATCTGTTAAAGTCCATGTCTGAAGTACATGCTTCAAGCCTAAAGCTCTTGTAAAACACTCATCATGCTTAGTGCACTGGTTTGTTTCTGAGGTAAACAAATAATTACAGTCCACTCTGTAATTCAGACTCCTACAAACCACACACTGCCTCCTTCACCTTGTTGCACTGATGCACCAGATAAACAAGTTGTGGTTATTTACCCACAATGCTCCGAGGGGCTGAAGACAGTTAATTCATCTCTCAGACTTTTTTCTCTTTTCTCTTTTCGCTCTGCATTTCAGTATTTGTTTTTTGGACTCCTTATTAGGGCCTTTTTTAAGGAAATCAGATTTGATGTGTTTGCAGAATTTGCCCAGCTGCCGTCCACTGCATTGCAGAGAGATGCTTCTATCCTCGCTGTAGCTGAAATCAAACATCCACTCTCTGAACTGGAGACTGAGCCTTTCACACCCAGAACTTCTCCACATTTTTCTATGTTTCAGAATCATCTAAAGACGAATCCAGTGCTTTTTTTTTCTCGATACTCCACAATGGCAGAGCAAAATCTACTTTTTGGGGTGTACATTTATTAAAAATAAATGACAGAAATAGTCCATTTAGTATTTAGATTCTTCATTTACTATTTGGTTATTGCACCTTTGGCAGCAATTACAGCCGCAGATTTAGTTGGAAATGTTTCTACAAGCATTGCAAACCTTTCTGGGAAATGTTTTCACTCACGGTTGCTTGAACTACTTGAATAGTTAAGTATTTTATTTCTCATAAGTTTCCAAGACACTCCAATTTACTGTTGCTTTCTGGAGTACTGTGTGCAGATAAGATGAAAGATAAATGCATACCTTTTTTTAATATGGCTCTGAAACATAAAAAAAATGTCTAAAACTCTGCATGTAGCACAGCACATCATCATCAGGGAACGAGGTCACGGGACGAGACTCAGACATCACTTGTTTCCATGGATACGGATGTTCCATGACCCTGTAACTCCCTCTAAGCATTTTTTTCTGAATAGTTGCCCACTTTATTGACATTGGCAGTTTATTCAAGCTTTGTTCAAGGTCTGCTCCTTTACATAGAGGAGAGACAGATAATGGTCGATATATATGATAAGTTTTTTTTTCCAAACTGATGTGAGACACGCAGGTTGGTATGGTTACCTGGGTTTTAACTTTTTAAAAAATATATGTCTGATTGGCCGATGTTGTGACAAAAATGCAGCAAACTATTATTGAAACCCACAAAAAGCATTTAATTCATTTGTATTGGGACACTCTTCAATAAACGCTTTATACTTGCTTTCAAAGAGGTACTTAGAGTCAACGTATGCTCAATCTATTGCTGTGTGTTTTTTGTGTTTTTTGGCTCATGTAGGTAAAACCAGAACCTGTAACCATAATTTTTCTGTATGTTGTTTATATGTTGGAGTGTCACTCTGATAGTTTCTGGCACTGGATCTTTTAAGATATCATTCTATGTGTATTTCTAACATGGTATCGATATTTCACTGTTATAAACGTCATTGTAATCGTCAACTTAAACAGCGTAGTTTTCATTGAAGTGTCAATGAAA